>NC_090201.1:26053660-26353660 GCF_033026475.1 Channa argus | reverse complement strand
TTTGTCTGCTGGAAGTAAACACCTGGTGGGAGCACAACTTAGTTATAGGAGATGAATCAATCAGGGTCATAATATCTGACTTTACAATTGCACATTCTCGCTACCTCTGAAAGTGCAACAGTAAATCAAAGCAAGAGGATTCATTTGAACTTGTGTAAGTATGATACAAGAAACTATAACAGAGAGGCAAAAAAAAAAACAAAGTTTGCAGAGGGATTTATTTCAATCCTGTCTCAGGATCAAAGCATGAAGCATTTATTTATTTTTTTTAAAAGAGAGTCAAAATAAAGCTTCACTTTAGAGAACAGACCAGCTGCTGTAATGATGTGCAGAGTGAAGCACGCACTGGTTTTAGTGTGTGTCTGTGTGTGTTTGTGTGTATGAAACCGTAATTGTGACATTTTTACTATGATTGTTTGTTCTGTAGATGTAACGTGTGTGTGTTTGTTATTCAGTGTATGGCAGCGTCAGACATCTATTAGGCTGAACAAGAGAAGCTTATGGTTTGGTGGAAGTTTGATTAAATAGTACATTAGTGTACGTTCAGTTGCAAATGTGTGTCTTGCTGTTAGACCCACATCCACATTCTGTGCATAACTAGTATGATCTGGAAAATGGCACCTTTTTGTTAACATTGTGCAGTTTATGAGTGTGTGTGTTCACAGGTCCATGCATGTGTACACATCTCATTACGAGGGTTTAGATGTCAAGGCAAAGACATGCACTAACCTGAAGGCTTTAAAATGAAACATTACGCCGAAATGAAATAGCCTGTCAAGGACTTGATAGCCAACAGGAATTATGATAAATTTGCTATTAGTACAAATCCTTTAATTACAAGGGCCTGGTAATGGAAACTGTCCATCTTGCTTGGTGTGATTGTGCGAAGGCTCATTTTCCTGAGAAAATGTTTTAAAAGGCCCCGGAGGGAATAACTTTGTGCGCTGTCTTTATTAGAACAAGGAAATGTGGGGAGACAGACTTTTTTTGTTCACTCAGGTTGAACTTTAATTTACCTTTTGAAACAAAGGATTTGTCTCAAAATACTCAAAATAGTCAGTCTTGCACATATTGTGTTGCAAACTATGATCCAAAGTGGAACGATAAGTTATTGATTATAGTTTATAGCATCTGTTTTTATTTTGATGATTACTATTCAACTTCCTTATCCTTGAGTGATTAGAAAATCTGCCTATTGCACGAGCAAAACATTTGGCTCCCAGACAAAGGTGCTTCGCTGTTCCAACATGGCAACGCTTTTCAGAATCAAGACAGAAAGTCAAAACACAACCTCCAACTCGCCAATGGAAATGTGTTACACTCCAGCCAACGTAACAGGCCGGTTGGGGGTAAACAGGCAACATCAATCCCGAGATGCCGTTCACATCCACCAACAGTTAACACAGTGTGACGTCAACTTCATATTGTCTATAATTTTAGTTAGTGGCAGAGGCAGCCATGATAATCGTTCTCTCCATGCGAGGACATTTGACTTCCTGTGACTTCGTAAAACTCGTGTTTCTTTTCCCTGGTTCTCTTTCTAACTTGTTCACGCACTAACATACTTTTCCCTTCCCTCTTTTGGGAGGGCTGATTTGAGTTGAAGTGTTAACGCACTCTTCCTCCGGCCATCTGCCAAACACAAATTGTTGATGCCATGTTTGAAACCCTTCAGTACATTAAATAAATGTTAATCTGCCAGCCTCCTGTCATCCCATCTCCTCCTCACTTCTCCTCATCTTTTTTCTTTCTTCCAAACCCATTTTTACTTTTCTTTTCTTTTCTACCATTCTCTTCTCCTTATGATAATCTTCTTTCCTCTCATCCCTTCTTCTCTCCTCTTCACCACCATCTCTTGAAATCCCTCTCATCTTTTAACTTTGGCTCCCATGCGTCTCTCTTCTACTCTGCTCATGCCTCTCTCTTCTTGTTAGCTTTTTCTCACCTAGCCGTTCTTTCTTTTCTCTCCTCGCTATCATCCATTCATCCTGTCTTATTACCTCTGACAGTTTATGGGTTGAGGCAAAGCACAGTAGTGTTTCCTCATTAGAGGCATCTGTCTGCTTCCATTTCCTCCTCCCCTGCTCTTTGCCTCATCTCCTCCTTTTTTCTTCTCCTCCTCAGCCCACAGTTCATAGAACAACCTTCCCATATGGTCATTTATAATTCAACAGAAGCATGCCTTCAAAATAAACAGATTTATTGGCAAGCATTTGCATACATATGTGCAAAGTGGTGCCACAACTGGATTTCATTCATAAAAATTACACGGATGTCTTTACGCATCTGTGATTTTTGGGCTCGCAGAGCATGTGCACTATTGACCTCCTTCAGTCACACAAATGGGGATTAAATAATAATAAAATCGTCCTATGGATGTTTTATAATAAATTCCTAGGTCTGATCATTCTCCATTTTCTCTTTTTTTAAATTATAATTTTCAGTGATTTTGTATGAAAATAGGGCCAGTGGGCATCATATGATCGACACGGAAGTTGGAACACCACGAGGGCCATAAAGCTTTAATTGGGTCACCGCCTCGTGCTGATCTGGACGGTGTGGTTGTGTCAAGACAAGTTAGACAAGACAATAGGGTTTGAGCGTTTCCTGAAATATTTCAGTTGAATTGATCCTTAAAGCGGGGAAACAACCCTGTATTTCAACTGTTTCATATCCACTTCCAAAAGTGTGAATAAACATGTGCCTATTCTAACACTGTCACTGGCACTCGATGCTCTTATTCACTTTTATTTTCAGTTTAGGTCGGTTTTTCTCTGCAGCTGTGTAGAAAAACTGATATTATAAACGGTGTTTATTTTATATCACAATCACATTCGTAATGATCATTGATTCGGTCATTGGTCGTTTTTTTTCACCAATGGAGATGGTGCACAACAAACCCTAGAAAACAGTTTCTTTATAGCCTAGAATATGCAGTGTTTCTCTCAGACAAGCAGACTATTCTTTGAATGTCTGAGTCATTTAGCCCTGGAGAATTTTGATTCTCTACATCCCAGCTAAGCTTCTGCCATAATCATCTTGTCTTCCCAAAAGGATATACCTGCTTTTCTAATGCAGTCAGTTGCTGGTGCACTTTTGCTCTCCCCAAGAGACACTGACTGCAAGAAGTTACTATATATCTATCTTATATTAGCATTTGTCTATTTGTCTTTCCATCTGCCCCCTGTCCTTCTCATCCTGTTTAGTTACTAACATGACTATTTTCAGTTCTCTCACTTTCTTTTGATGCGTTCACAGTTTGCCTCTACAGTGAACACAAGTAGCATTTTAGTGCTGCTTAAGAGTCACGAAAAACAAAAACAGGAAAAGATGGCGAAAGGACGCAGGTTAGCCCTTGGCTCCACAATCTGTCACACAGACACATCTAAGTTGAAAACATTTCACTTTGTGAGAAAAGATGTGTTGTGTAACTCCTTCTTTGACTTACAAAAATGACAAGAAACCAGAGGGGGCACTGCCTTCACTATAGCAAGTAACTGCATGATTTGGTAACTAGCAGCTGTTGCATTTATACTGTATTAACTACAGACTGCAAAAAACATTTTACAGTCAAGGTGAAAAGCTGCTCCACTGTATGTTCTTATAATTTTATCTTTTCTTCCCCATTCACATTTTCTTATCTTTTTCCCCTCACTCCTTTGACCTCCTCTCTCCATCTCGTTTTTCTTGTCTGCCTCTCTTTTCCCTCTCAAATATAAACACACACAAACACATTCTCTTTTATCCCATCGCCCTCTTTTCAATTCACTGTGGAAATGTGTCGCTAGTGTTCAGGTGAATGAGAAACGTTACACAGGCTGTCAGTCTTTGCCAGGCAGTATTACTACACACACACACACACACACACACACACACACACACACACACACACACACACACACACACACACACACACCCTTCACCCGGTGTTATACCATCAAGCATTGCTGGCATAATCAGTATGCCCTCCTGCATCACGTTGCTTCTCATTACAGCTAGGTTTCTGGGTATGGGAGTGCATGTGTGTGTGTAGAAAGAGCAAAAGATTGTGAAGGCATCTTGTTTCTTTGAGTGTGTGAAACTAGCAAACCAAAGAGAGACTCTGTGTGTGTGTCTGTTGGCTTCATGTGCAGCTGTACATAGTGTGTCTCCAATCTTTCTCTCTTATCCTCCCTGGCGCCAATTCTTAACACGTCTGCGGAGCTGCTCTGAAGTCAGAATGCCAACAACTCCTCTGAAGTGTTTGACCAAAGAACCACAACAAATATTAGCATCCCCCAAGCTGTCTCTGTCTCTCTCACACACACACACACACACACACACACAGTTATACAAATAAACACACACACTGTGTACACAAATTGAGTGCATAACAAAGTCCTGTACCTGCAGTGTACACGCACACACCCATACAAATGCACAGTGTAATCTCAGGCTTGTACAGATCACAGCAGCAGTTATGACAATATTCTACCTGCAGAGTGTTGGTTTGTCTTTAACTAACTAGAGGGAGATCCTAGGCATATGAGATACTCTAGTGAAGATATGAGAAGAATACAATAAACATGGATGCGAGGAGTTAAAAAGAAGTGAGCTTATCCGGACTTCTGTAGCCTGTTCCTCATCTCTGCTTGAGACTTGAGGCTACATTTACCACTCTTTTGAATAAAAATTGGTGTTGCTTTATAATGAACTGCACTACTTGTGTGTTTGTGCATTATTCTGTTACATATAACAAACTCCTGTCTATTTGGAAAAGTGTCCACATGACTTTGGAACCTAGCTGCGGGGACCTGCTCCCATTCAGCTGCAAGAGCAATCCATCACTGATGTTGGGCAGTAAAGCCTGGCCGACAGTTGGCATTTCAGTTCATCCGATGGGATTGAGGTCATAGATCTGTGTAGGAACAATCCATTTTTTGCAACAGGCTTGGAGAAAAGTGTCTTTATGGAGCAGGCTCTGTGCGTGTCATAGCATTGTCATGTTGGCGTGGGAAAGGGCCTCCATTTAAGATTTACCTTACAACTAAGCCGCCAAGCCAACTCAGAAAAAAACATGATGGCCCTGGAATAAAAAATATACAAAAGCGTGCAGTCATTGGGGCAAAAAGAGAAAGAAAAGGACTTTAACAGAAATACTTATTGTGTTTGCCAGCCTCCCACCAAAAGATGATGAAATGCTTTGTGTTGCAGCTCCCAGTGGGAGGTAAGCTCACAGATAATGGTGATAATGAGGCTGATTTTTAACACCAGCGGCGATGTTATTGATACTGTCGACGGTGATTGCTGTTAATCATTGTTCCTCTTCAGAAGCAGTTGGGGGTAACAATGACATGGGACTAATAATACACCGAAAATTCTGATACTGATTCTTAACAATAGCTCTTTATTGTCCAGGAAAAAAAAAACCCACATCAGGTGGTGGAGGAATGCAATGAAGTAATGAATTTAATTATGATTATATTTTTAATTAGAAGATAGAGGATTATGAGTGATTATATTTCATCTCTGTAACACTTCAGGGTGTTGACAATTGGATAGTCATTGATGACTGGTAATGATGGGTTGTGATCGTCGCCAGTGTGTGTGATAATTAATTGTTGCTGAATGAATCAGAAATAATGAGAGGTGCTGCTGTCTACTTATTTATATAATACCGCCTGAAGGAAGATTTTAACTTTCTAACTGACCTTAACTAACCTTAACTCCTCAGTAATTGTCCTAAAAAGGCAGCAAACTGCTATTAGGACACATTCTTCTTGGATTTCTGTGTTGAGGAGCTGGAACAAGCTGACTAATTCTTGACTAATCTTATTCACATATACCTAATGAGCCACACTCTGCTATCATACGACCACTTATATGCAGATAACGATTCCACCTCAGCTTGGCTTGTGAGCACCGTGCTGCAGGCAGGCACTGCCATTAGGCTGAAGAGATGATGTACAATCAGAAATTGCACAATAATGAGAAGAGAGAGTCCTGTGGTCAGTAGGAAAAAAAAAACGGAATATTTTTCTTGTAACCACTCAAGAGGGGGGAAAAAGAAGAATACTGCATAAGTAACTTCAAGATGACGATCAGCCATGATCTGTGGTGGTCAAGGAAAGCGGAGATGACGAGGAAGGGGCAGAAGAGGCTGTTTGTTTAGTTATTGTGATCGGTCTGAGGATGCATCAGTCTTATATCAAACCTATTGTCGGTGCTGCCTGTCAAAAACATGCCTGAAGGGTGAAATGATAAATTATACTGAACTATATTCACGAGTGACACTGTGTGGAAAAATGCACGAGTTTGTACCTTATTATGGACAAACACACCTGAAAAGTCCACGTGTATAATGTGATTTTGCAAATGCAAGTCTTCAGTCGGGCTGTTCATTTCAGTTGCTTAATTTGAATCCTCACCTCTAGTAAAACTCATGAAAATATTTTAGGTTATTGGTTTTAAGCACATCAGTTGTTATTTACTAAATTCATTTGTTAGGTTGATGTTGAGCTGAATAGCTGTGATCTCTATTGACTGTAGAGGAGTTGTCATTTACTGTACTTGGTACAAACACACACATTTCGTGTTGTTACTCTCAACACTGCATTCACTAGATGTGATTTCACACTGCAGTCACACAGTAAAAAGCAGGCTGTGTCTTCAGAGGTAAATGAACTTGCAGTTTAAAGAATGATGCAAATGCTGTTTTCTTTCCCTTTTGGATAAATTGGATGTCATTTTCCACCATTTTCCACATTTGTATATACTTAGTGCCACTCACTGTAGTTTACTGTGATGATACACTGATGTAGTTTACTGAGGCGGCTGTTCTTTGCTGCCTTTTCCCACTCGTTTTTGTCCCTCTCACTCTTTTGCTCCTATGAGACTTCATAACAGCTGGTAACAGCATCTTGAGGTGTGTGTGTGTGTGTATAAGTCGACTATGAGTTGTTTGACACATCAGCTGCAGGGAGCTCTGGTCTTAATAGGCTATTACACACTATAATACCCTCCAACACACACACACGTGCGTACAAATATGCAAACAACTTGACACAGGGGCACCACACACACACACACACACACACACACACATGCAGTTGCAAGCAACAGAACACACACATCACTTTAAACAGTATTGGAGCACCATTAAAATGTCACACACAAACCCTTCTACACACATCCTAAAATGTTTCCAGAACATACGAATACACAGTTCACACACTTTACCACACTACTAGACTGAGCCACTCAGTCTCTCTCACACACACACACACACACTCTTACACTCAATCACACATGCTATTAAATTCCCTAATGCCTTGAGCTGGGCTGACAGGGGAGTGTATGCCATGAGTGAGTTGAGCTCCATAGGGAGTTAACTGATTAAGTATATCTGTGACAGACACAATCCCTGCTTAGTGGCTACTGAAAAGGAGGCGAGAAAAGCAAAGGGAAGAAGTGATGAGAGGGGAAGGGGAGTACAGAGGGGTAAAACATCTTGTTCAGCGGTTTCAGCTTGCTACTCTGAGCTCCATCTGTTTATGTGCGCATTTAACAGAGTTATGCCGTTTTTCAGCAGTATAGTTAAAAAGTAACTTGTTATGGTGCTAAATTGTGTTTTTAAATTTTGTTGCTTCGTATGTTTTTACATGTAAGGATAATTGTGCCTTATGACACATAACTGCCACCAAACCCTGCTCAGAAGACCTTTTTAAACATTTCAGAGACGAGCAATAAATAAAACACCATTGTGCACTGTTTTGTAAATTTCTATGCTGATGGTCACAACAATTCTAAGAGGGAAAAGGATACAATTTTAAAGGGTAGAGTGTGAGGTTATTAATATTTTAGTCTCTGATATCTCCCATTATGCATCAGGTCTGCATGAGAGCCAGTCTATGGTATAATATTGCCTGCCTTGGTCCCTCCTCAGCATTTAAAATAAAATGGAATGGGTATACTGAAGCACTAAATTCTAACAGCAAGCTCTGTTTCAATTTCTTGTTCTTTTCTGGCAGCTAGAAAGGAAGTAAGTAGAGGTTATGACTGCTCAAAGCTCAAATGACCATAATATATCTGCAGGAGGTTGATAAGGTTTTTGTTCAGTATCAATTACTGCAATTACTTTGTCCAGGGCTCTTGAAAACAAAAAGCCAAGCCACAGAGTTTCAGTCAAATCACTTTTTAGCTGCCTAGTCCCTTTCCTGAACCACAAAGGCTTTGGCACACTGCTATTATACTGCACAGCTATTCGGCTACTATAGTGATATATTTGATCTCGCTTGACATTTACAGCTACCCTACTATTGATAACAAATTCCACACTAACTGCATCAATTAAGTGACTAAATTATATCCTAGCTAAAATAGCAGGGATGTGGATAAATTTGTTGAGAACAGATCTCCTCTTAAGAATAAAAACAATTCCCTCTTGCCGAAGGAAGAAACGAAGATTTTGAACATAAGGCAGGGATTTTGTAGGACAAGGGGGACAAAAAGAGCCTTAATAGCCTCCAAGGTCCGGGACACACCAAGATGTCAATGAACTAGTGGTGACTAAGACCCAGTGCCGTGTCAGGTCTCATCTCCTTTTGTCTGGGCTGACAAGTGACTCTTGAACACAGTACAAAGACGACAATCACCTAGCATGTAGCATGCATAGCCTGCACTCGTGTGAGAGGAAGAGAGAGAGCAGAATACCTGGGACAGTGAATATACAAACTGCAAACAAAGCAATGTCTGATAGGAAGGTCCAAGCAGTACTGGCGCTGTTAACTTCTTGTGCTCGGCTTGTTAAGCCAAACAGCCCATTAGAGTGGTCTCACTCACTGACAAAACTGATACTTAGTGGACATGCTGAATCGGAAATTGAAAACTGGGAGGACAGACCCTTATTGATGGCCTGTGGTTGGCTAACAGCTTGGTGTGTCGTGGCCTCATCATTAAAATGTCGATGCTGGGTGAAAGGATTCCATCAGTACTGTTTTCAGTGATGGAGTTTTGTATTATTAAATGTATTTTTCCCTAATCAAGCAAACCAATCCATAGGCTGCCCTCATGGAGCAGTAAAAGGGCAATATATTTATGAAACTGGAGCATAATTGTTCCATAGATTAACTCCCCCTCCATTTAAAGATATTTGCTGTACAATATGTGAGTCATACTTTAGCGATGTGTACTGTTGAACCTCACCACGACCTTTAATTTTTTTTAAAGCAACGGGAAAAAAACAAAAATGAATAAAACAGGTGCTCTTGTTTGCTGCTGTGGTGTGACAGCAGTCATTAGGCACTGGTGGCTCCTGCTCATTTTATTTCTCTGCAGTGGCTCTGTGCAGGCTCTTAGTACATACAATCTGATCTGATGTCTCCAAATTACAGCTCTCTGCTGCATTCAGCTGCCTTGCGAATCTCCCCAAGATAAAAACACAGAAGTCTATTTTGTTTGGCCTTTTCTAGACCCCTCAAGTTAACAAGTTCTCACCAACAAAACTTTTACAGTGGCTACTGGTCTAATGACAAGACTTGGAAGGGAAGGAAAAAAAAGCTAAGGCACATAGAGAGCTGCTGGAACCAAACTAAAAGCAGAGAGTAGAGAGAAAATAAGAAGGGGGGGGGAGGGTTATAAAGAGAGGAAAACTCAGCAGAGGAGTGAAGCTTATTAATGAGTAATTGGTTCGTGACCCTTTGGGCTCAGAATGCCCAGCTTCTGGATGACTTTGTTGTTATTCCACTACTGCAGATGCCAACATGAGCCTGCTATACATATCTACTCAACATCTCTTTCCAGATTCAGGAGACCGGGTTGAACAAATGCATGATTCAAGTATATTGATCCAGACCTGAATCTGGCAACTACAGTACACATGTACATAGTTCAGGCTTTATACTGGATGATCTTGGACTTAGTGTTCGGCTTGGGATTGAGAATTAGTTTGAAACATCTAGGTGGTGTTTTCATTGCAGTGATACAAACTCTGTGTTTGAGGTTGTGGTTGATTTAGACATGCATACATACACTAATTACTTATTGTGTACTCACTTGTACACAAACAGTGTACATGCACATACACACACACACACACACACACACACACACACACACACACACACACACACACACACACACACACACAGTAAAACTCTTCAAACCTGTGGCCCGTTTCCAGATATGCAGCTCTGTGCAAACCAGTGCCTCCTGCCATCTCAGCCCAATTAGAAGCTCCCCTCCCTGAGCACAGAGAAGTGGAAAGGACCCCTCCCTTCTTGCAGCCCCATATTAATGGCTCTAGTGTTATGACAGCCTCTGACACTTGCCCCGTATATATACTGCTGTCTGAAGAAGTGGGGACAGCATGGGGCAAGAAAGAGGAAGTGGCAAGGGGTAAATGAAATGGTAAACAACAGAATCTGCCGAGAAATGGAGGAAATAAAGAATTGAAAGAAGATAAGGGAGAAATGCTCGAAGTCAGAATAAAATAAGAGTGAAGGAGAGAAAGCAGAAGGGCAGGCAGACTACCCCCTGTTGTGTTTGTTTTTACATGCATGGAGCGTGTGTGTGTGTGTGTGTGTGAAAGACAGAGAGAGGTGGTTGTGTGTGCGTGTGTGTGTGTGTGTGTGTGTGTGTGTGGGAGAGAGAAATGCGTGAGTGAGCTGATAGCTGATGACAGTATCTTGTACTGGCAACAATGATGGCTGAAGTGGAGTCGTGCTGCCATCATTGCTGCTGCTCAGCCAGAGCTGGAAAATTACTCTGATAGAAGCTGTACAAATAATTCCCCTCAAGGTGATCCTAGAAATGATAATCAACCAGCACATTCACTGTGGGGCTCTGTTTTGTATGCAATTCTCTGTATTTATGCTTCTATCTAGTGATAGTTTTCACTGCCAGTGGAGAAATTCATGCTCAGATACTCCAGCAAGGATCCTAGTGAATAGACCTGCAAGTGATTGGCTGCAACACCAGTGTCTCATACTTAGAGTTAGATTTCCCTGGAAAATGAAAAAAGGCAGCATGTCTCAAGCCTGCCAGGCCTCTCTCAAACGATCAGGCTACCATGCTGGTTGCCTCCGAGGGAAGACTCTCAGAAGGTTGGAATTGGATTGGACTAAACAATATGTCTCAAAATGATCCTTATGTCCCGTTTGGTGATCATAGTGCCTGAAATGTTTTTGTTGTTTTTACCCACAGATGTATCTAAACTTAATTATTTACTCTTCACGTTGACTCCAGATATTTTACATTTGTGCAAACACGAAGTCACTTATAGATGTAGCCATTAAAAGTCTGGGTCTCTGCCCTGGGAGTTCGTCACTCTTACGGCAAATGCTCATCTCTTGACACAATTGCAGTATATGGTCTGTAGGTGGCGCTCAGCTTAGAATAATATGACTGTGGGTACAGAAACAGGAGGAGAGAGAATAAAATGTATTTGGTCATGAAGACAGATTTTAAGAGACTGTGTGGAACCACAGTTACAGTAGTTTCTGTATTTGTGTTTGACAGAGGAGGTTTAACAGCTACTGCCCATGTCGCTGTTTTCAGAGACAGAAACTAGGACCAGTGGAAACTGTCTCTTAGATGTTAATAACAGGGAACATTCAACCTGACCACGTGTGATTGGCTTCCCTGAAAACGGCAGTTACAGTCTCTTACTGATCATACAAAACCAAGTATACAGGTACACAGTCAGGTGGGGGAGGTTTCCACTCTCAGCTGATTCCAGTTAACACCATGCTCATTGTCTCTACGAGTACAAGCTCAGTAAATCTGCTTCTTGTCCACATTTCAAATGGCTTTTCACTTTTGGTAACTCTACCTGTTGTGTAGTCGCGAGTCAACGCGGTGGATTACATCATGCTAATAATGTAGAATAGTAGAACCAGGCCGATACCTGCAGAGGTTTGGGGTTTTTCAGTCATATTTAAATGAAGTCGCCGTTCACACCTCTCAGGTGTGAGACCATCGCCATGGTTACCCACCCTCCCCCAGCCCAACACCTTTGTAGAGACGTTTCCTTAGGGGAAATCCATCATGAAACAAAGCAGAAACCATGACACTGGCTGCATCTTTACTAGCATCCTGTAGAGCTTTAATAACATATTGTTTTAGAGTAATAATAATTATCAACATCATTTTAATACTACATACCCTTCCACTGTAACTCACGGTCTTCATCGGAGCCCCAACCATTCTAAAGCATCTTGCTTGTTTATAAGGGTTCAAATTTAAGCTTCTCTGCAATTTTCTGCTCCATCTGATTATTTTGTTCCCGGCATGAATAGAAAATTTACAAATCTATTCTAAGATATTCACCCAAAACAAAAAATGTTAACGCCTACTTGACAAAATGATTGCTCCAGTGCCTCCACTATAAACACAGAGGAAATGGGTTACAATTGAAGGTATGAGTCATCAGCAACACAGTGGAACCACATACACACAAGCTCTGTTTTCGAGGCAGAACTTCTGATAGAAACACATGAATTTCAACTATAATTCACAGCAGAGGAAAATAAAAAGCAATATGGTCTTTACAAATTGTACCTCTGTAGACGTAAAGCTAGAGGCCCAGCTGTAGCTGTGTTCCATTTAAACCCATTTAGTGCATCAATAGCTTTTGCAGTACAAAGTTGTGCATATATGTTGGGGCAATTTCCTAACACAGTTTAGAAGTCTTCCCTTTCATACTAGCCGACCCGTTCTCATCCCTTTTTCCAGTCCCTTAGTGTTACACGCTGATGCCTAGAGGAGCCCTTTGTGTTGGTGATCCACGCTCGGAGATTTCAGTGCATTACAGCAAAACCCACATACGTCAATATTTGACACCTAAAGCAATGACGTAGTATCCAAAGTGAAGAAGTCTCACTTTCCCGAATCCTAATGCAGTTGTTGTTTGTATGCTGTATGAAGTCGTTCCTGTGGCGATTCCGAAGCGTCCAATAGTAACTCCAAAGGTCAGCTGTGCCGTCAATATTATACGTGAAGCGCCGCAATGTGACGACTTATGAAGCAGCAGCATCTGACGCTGTGAGACGAGGACGTGTTGAGCTTTCAGGCTAATCATAGCCAGCTAGCTGTGGACTCGCTTTAAGCTTGATACTGTCCTGCTGCAGCTTTGGCTCATTCAGTTTAGTCAAATGCATTAGCATTTTATTGACTTCCCATAAAAAATACATTTCTCCCATTTCTTTACGTTCCTTCTGTTTTATTTTGAGCATTTTTTTTATCCTTTGTTCTCGTTCTTCGTTATCCCACATTAATTGGCATAGTCACTCATTTCTGCTCCACCTCATTTACACCTCTGTCCTGTACTTGTTTTCTTCATATCATCTCCGAACTACCCAACTTCTGTCTCCTACTGACGTAATTCTGTCTACTCCTTTTTCTTTTCTTTTCTCCAAACAATACATGTTAAAGAAACTGCAGTGGTATCATTATAATGTGGTTAATGAAAATGTAAGAGGTGAACTGGAGCACATCAACACAAAAAAGAAACAGACTGAGTGAGAACGAAAAATAGAGATAATCAGACTCAATCATGTCCGCTTCATCTGCAATTACCTGCCGTTGCCATGTTACAGCTACACAAAATCACTGCCTGCCATTAACTATAATCACCCCTGTATGTGTCCTGATACTATGGATGGGTGTTAGAGCCCAGAACAAAATAATTGACATTCAGAAGAGAAATAGAAAAAAAAAAGCAGGGTTAATTTGAGTGACATGTACTTTGACTGAGCCCCACACCACAATATTGGTTTTGCTCATAGATATTGTCTGATATTTAAAGCCATTTTTATACATTATATCTTATATATGTAGTGATTTATAGTTGTAACATGCTAGATAGTCAATATCATACTTCATTAGAGTCAAAATGTTGATTATTAATTGAATATGCCACCTTTCTCAAATGGTACTATATACATTATTTATTAGAAAAGTGACTTGTGATGTAAATGCAGCTGAAATGAATCCATGTGTGATATCTAAAAGTATCTATGAAGCTTGCATCTAGAACAGTTTATTTTGTATATATTCCTTAACAACATTTCATTTTTAGCTAATAGCTCAAAACAGATGCTAGTGGGCAGCTCAGGTTGTAATGGCTGGTTGCAAAGTGGCTATTAAAGTCTGTTTGAAGTGGGGTGCTCTTCAGCTAAAAATTAAATATGAATAATTTTAACCTTTAGTGCTCGGTGCACTTAGCACTTTACATAATCCAGCAAACACATAACAGAGACCATCCTCCTGGGAAAAGAGGATTTCACATGTTGTTTGTGGCTGCAGGCTATTATAACCAAAGTGTGACAGTTATTGGCCTGAGACCTGTGATACAGGAGAGAGCTAAGTGACGAGTTTGGAGAAGGACGGATAAGAAAGCCCAGCGCTTTCCCACAGGAGCTTGATTCCACTGTGAAACTTTGTCTCAGAAACAACTTTAACAGTGTGATTATTATTGTTTCCATGACGATTCCACATGCCAGCCAGCTGCCATTAGGGTGCTATTTCTAGAGACACCTGCTGCCATAGGGGCATGATTTCACTGTAGGGGTGCTATTTCTAAACATGCTCCTATGGGTCGAATGAGGGCAGGGACCTACTTACTGTAGGACTTGTTGATTTAAGAGCAATCAGAATGAAACTTGACTTTTAGACTTTTATTAAAGCCTTTACACTGGTGCTCACTCTTGTTTGGCATTAAATTACATGATATTAGCAGATAACAACAGTCTGTAATGAAAACAGTTTTTGCCTCATTTCCCTGACTTATCAGAGTATCATTTATGATAAATCTGCATTTGGGAGCCAGAACCATAGTGTTTATTCCTGATCAGCCATATGATTTAGTTTCTGTAATACTTATTGAGCTCATGTGAATGAGATTGCACATGAGGCTAAATAAACTGTAGTAAAAAACAAATACTGGTAATGACAAAGCTGAATGAATCGATACCAAGCCAGGCCTGTTAGTTCTGTTTGAATGTCTTGTTTTTTCACACAGTCAAAGGTTGGAGATATAACATTACTGAATTGTCTGATAATTTTGTTCATCTAGCCTCCTGGTGATGTGGCATTTACGATTATTACGATTATGGTTTAATACCTGTCCTCCAATAAAATACAGCTCTATAGGTGGTTTTTGCCAGCAAACAACCAAAGACCAAATAACCAAAAACGAACTATGAACATCTAGTGCCTGCGTGAACTTGTCATGGTCACATAGTATGTCGAGATTTTGAATGTTTTTATTTTTTTATTACAATAGCTGCAATTTTAATGCCTGGCATCAAAGGAGTTCCTGCTGGCCGGGGGTCACTCTCTCTACACTAATGGTCTTCTGGATCGTATGAGGTCACAGGGACAATCAGTGTAAATTGATTTTAGGTAGGGTGACTGAGTGGGTGGCTAAGGTTTGCAGACTAAATCTTGTTTGGTATAGGTTCTGGAAAGCATATCCCTAATCAAGACTGTCATGCTACTTCCTTTTTTGCTGCTGAAAGAAGACGGCCAGAATTAGCCTAAACACAAAACACTGCTTGTCAGGTTTATGTAAATGTGGGTCATTTCATCAAGGACAATGTTGTGTCTGTGACCCTGGTTAGTTAGTTCCCTGTCCAGTCAGTTAGCTGTTCCGATCTGTGGGTAAATGTAACTTTAGGCCTGTTGTATTTTTGTGCTATCTGACCCCACAGACGATCACACCAGAGTCCGACTGCAGCTGCTAGATGGAGACCCCCACTCTGACTACATCAATGCCAACTATATAGACGTGAGTGTCCACACACATGCACTACTTTTATGCAAGCAAGGATCCTGTAAGGTAAAAACTCAGACTGAGACAATTCTAACTTTTGGAGATGTCTTTCTAAATGAACTGCATGTAGCCATGTGAACACTAAGACAAAAATGGCCTGCTCTTCTTCATGTGGGGAGTCTGTCAGTCTGAAACCTGGATTATATTGTTCATCTGTGCTGTAGAACTCATTTGTTTGAAATAGTTTTTAATAAACACAAATCAAGACACATGGCACCCAGTGGAAAGATATGTCTGGCTGATGTGTTTTTTTTTTATTTGGACAGCATTTGAGGTCTACAGCAAAGGCAAACAAGCTTATCCAGGTTGCAAACTGATGGACAGTAAATGTAGGCAGAGAGAATTTGGTGTTGGTTTCTGTAAAATGAGCAGAATTGTCCCTTAATACTCCTTTTAAAAAGTCTAGATTTGGCTAAATGTAAGAAGTATAAAACTTATTTTGGACTTAAACAAAATGATTGGACTTAAATGACATAAATGAAAATACAATTGCACAGAAACTTATTTGCAATAAAAGTATAAGTTGAAGCCACAACACAAGCAGAAGCAAGATCTTAGTAGGTAAAAATCAGCCTGCAAACCTCATAAATAGTGCTTTAAAATTAAAAGTGTTAATAGTTTAAAATATACAAACATACATGCATAAATATTAAATTATCTTCTATTACAATCTTTCTGAGTTAATCCTATAAATTTGTAATCTGCCAACGAACAGCATCTGATGGTCCCATCGTCACACAAAACATCCCAAGCAAAACTCTTCAGCTCAGTGTTCCCACGACGATGGAACATGGAACCAAATCTGTCAAATTACTAAATTTTAATGTAATAAATCAGACATAACGTTCATGTAATAATATACTATAACTAAAACAAACAAGAACAGAAATTACTGCCAAACAAACCTTGCTCATGGCTTTATTTCAACTAAACCATCTTCAGAGACAAGATTTCAGATAGCAAATTGATATATATATATATATATATATGGGGATAATCACTGGTTAGCTAGTTGTCACCGTTCATGTGTCCCATGGAGGAAAAATTGGGTTCCTCTCTATTATTTAATTTGATGTTTATTTGGAAAATGACCTTGAAGTGAAGGGACTGAAGGGGGTAAATGGCACAAATGAAGCAAAGTAATTCATCAGAGAAGGAAAGTGTAGCGAGGGGAGGATAAAAAGTGAACAGATGGATGGAAGCAAATGGAAGGCATGAGACGACGGGGGAGAGAAAAGGACGATGCAGGAAAACTGGAAAGAAGAAAAGGGGGAGGAAGAAAGGAAGGGGTGAGGGAGGAGAAAGGATGGAGTTGAAAAGGCAAAAAAAAAAGACAGAAAACCCTTCTAGCCCATGTGAAAGAGAAAAATGAAAACAGGGGGAAGACATAACATATTTAAACAAAGTAAATCATGATTTTAAGGTGGGGAAAAAAACAATGGAAGGAAAAAAGTATGGGGAGATTTGTTTATGAACTGTTTTTTTCATTCTTGCAGGGTTACCACAGACCCAGACATTACATTGCTACACAAGGTAATTAAAGTGACACAATGAGTGTGTGTGTGCATGACTCTACATTTTTACAAATACAAATGTGTATGTGTTGCTCTGTGAATGCGTGTATCAGCCACCTGCTAAATGTCGTCCTTTCGGGCTGGAAGGCTATTACCACAACCTCCTAAATCTAAACCGCTGTATAAAATCCCCCTGACAAATTTAAGACCCCATTACCTCAAACCCCTGAACCACTACCTGGGATTGATTGTGTGTGTGTGTGCGTCCGCGTACACATTTTCTGTTTATGAGTGTTTGTTTTTATGTGTGTATTTGTGTTAAAAAACTGCGAAATTTTACAGGATGCTGGTGTGTGGAGTTTGTGCGTCTTATTTTTGTGTGTCAGTATGTTTATATCTCTAATTTGTGTGTGTGTGTGTGTGTGTTAGGGCCCATGCAGGAGACAGTGAGAGATTTCTGGAGGATGGTCTGGCAGGAAAACTCTGCCTCCATCGTCATGGTTACCAACCTGGTGGAGGTGGGCAGGGTGAGTTTATCATCTAAGGGATTATGAAATGTGTGCATGTGTCAGATGAAGAGGCCCAAAAACCTGTAGTTATATGGAATCACTTCATTACTTTAAAGTACCTAAGTTTTTAAAGATGTTTTTTTTTTCAGTAGAAATCAAATCCATAACTTTTCTTTGTGTGAAAAAATGGTGTTCAACCCTCACAGAACAGAAGGGATTGCACCTGAAAAAGTGTGATAGAATGGCCTTCAACTGGGAAACTCCCAATTGGTGATGTCATGTCACTCAGTTTAGCAGCACCAACAAAAATGTTTGTCAAATAAAATTCCAACACAGAATACTTGTTACTTACGGACATTTAAAATTACTATGTGTATATTTGGACCCAGTGTTTATCCTCCTGATTGTTTCTGGCAGGCAACCCTGTTTTTTTGTTTTCATATTTGATGTTGTCAAAATCATAACACTTTAAGCTTGGAACTTATAATGTTGATCTTGGACATTTCTGACTTCTAATGTGCATCAAAAGCTAATCAAACTGGGAATCTGACCCAGATGCGTAACCTAGTTAAAAGTGGTATTCCTATCTGGATTTGCCAGACTACTGCCCTAGGTTATATTAGTGGGACTTTATAAATTTATAAATTACTTTACAGGGTTATCCAGTAATTTTAAATCAATATCCTTGATATATCTCAGGATTTCTGCTAAGTACCCATTTATAATGAAAGAGAGACAATCCAAAGCTTGAAATTATTCATCTGTTATATTATTCATGCTGATTGTCTTAACCTCCACTTCATCCCACCCTGTTACAGTTCATTGGGTGATAATGAATGGCATGTAATACATATTTAAATACACAGTATGAATGTAAATTCACTTTTCCAGGTGAAGTGTGTGCGTTACTGGCCTGATGAGACGGAGGTATATGGAGACATCAAGGTGACCCTGATAGAAACGGAACCACTGGCTGAATATGTCATACGGACCTTCACTGTCCAAAAGGTAAACCAGTCATCAACAGCACAATTAACAAAGGATATTAGATGTTCACTGTATGGGATCATAATTGACCGATATCAAATTGATTCAATCTGTCAAAAAAAAAAAAAAAAACACACCAATTATAATAATAATAAATATAGATCTGCTTTCGGCTTGTCTCTTTAGTGGACGCTACAGCAGAATGTGTTCCGCATGTGTTTTTACGCCCGTTTTTATCTGGGCTTGGGACCAGCACCTAGGTGGCTGATGGGGTGGGATTCTAGCCTTCTGCATCCCAACCCAATCCTCTAACTCTGAGCCACTAGGCCCCCAATAATAATAATAATAAAAAGTCTTAAATATATGAGAAATATTTACACATTTAGAAAACGGACATTTTTCTGCTCTACACTGTCTTATTTAGGATTATGAAGATCTTTCCAAAATGATTCAGCTATTTCAGGTCTTCTCAGTGTTTAAACAGGATTCTGACACAATAGGATGAAATCATATCTGTATGTTGCAATTATTTAAAACTAGAATTCATGTGGGATTTGAGCCCTCTCATGCTATCTAGCTGCTTAGATAGCTCCGTTGTCGGTTGCTACTTTTGGCTTTTTTGATTTTCTGCACCCCAAACCTGGATTACCGTTACAGCCAATGTGTGTTTGGGGATTCGAGGCGAGCAAGCAGTGTTACTTGTTTGTTTCTCACTGTTTAAGAAAGGGCTTGACGGCATCATTGGGGCCCTTGTAATCAGGCAGGAGGGATTTGAAAAGACAAGTGGGAGTGGAAGAATGTTTCGTAATTGTTGTGATGCACAGTGAATCTAAAAAGAGCAGAAACTTACATTAAGGCTCAGATCGAGATTTTTTTTTTTTTTTATTGCCGTTCCTCACAATTGTACATCCATTCTAGTTATTTTTTCTCAACTACTGTAAATT
This sequence comes from Channa argus, assembly GCF_033026475.1. NCBI lineage: Eukaryota > Metazoa > Chordata > Actinopteri > Anabantiformes > Channidae > Channa > Channa argus. The sequence continues at coordinate 26,333,895 of NC_090201.1, read as the reverse complement.
GAAACATGTCTTTTTGTGTTAATATTTTATTAGATTTTGCATGTTTTTCAAAATTACTTGGCAGAGCAGTATATAAATGACATTGCTGCATTAACATCCTGTCTAAATGAAGAGTCACTGCCATAGGGTTAGTTTGTTAGGGTTTAGCAAGAGACAAGTCTTACTGAATAGAAAGGAGATCTGTCCTTCCCTTTCCTAGAGGAAAAAAAAAACCCTGAATAACATTCCTTCCCCCCATTCTCGTGCAACAGCAGCTTATGAAGTCTTCAAGTGCTTGCTGTCAGCTCATTTAGCAAGCCATTAATCCATACTACCACCTGTGTGTGTGTGTGTGTGTGTGTGTGTGTGTGTGTGTGTGTGCATGCACACATACAGACTAAAATTCCAAGGAAAGCAGATATTGAACTGCCTGTCATTTCCCAGTATGCATCAATATAACCAAACACACTTACTCACTAATACAAGATTCTTTATACTACTTTAATTCCGGTTGCTGTGAGTGTGATTATAAAAAGAAAGGAAAAAAGAGGAGGAGAAGGAAAGAGTACACAGGTTCTGCACCTTAGTTTAATAGCTTTAATTGCATCGAATAATGAGAACAGGATCTTATTAATGACACACATAGAGAAATTAACTGAGCACAGTGGAACAAAGGCAGAGGGGGATATTCAAAGAAATAAGAAAAAACATCGGTGTGTGCGAGTGAGGTACAGAGGGAAATACAGGCTGAAAAAGCAGACGGATCATAAAAGAACCAGACGCAGTTGTGGGTGAGAAAGGCTTTAAGTGGGTGTAAATTTGGTATTTTTCCGCTCACCAGCCTGAAAGGCATTCATTCTCAAGTGCTTGTTTTATCTGTGAAATTGGAAATTTCTCTAATCGTTCAGTATAAACTCTGTTGACATTAGTCAACACAGAAAACCCACTTTCCCACAGCAGTATTTCAATTTTGGGGAGTACAATCCATATAAACATAAATTGCTGATAATCTTTTCGTTAACAACCAAGGACATTTTAAAAAAAATGGCTTAGAAAAGTAAACACAACTTTTAGTCCTATGTGTTGATTGGGGACCAATAATTTTTTTTTTTAAGAATTTGTTGCTTACAGCATTTTCATAACCCAACAACAAACTGAGTAGGAGGAGTTGGTTCATGCAGTGGACCACATTCACAACAGTGGACACGTAATCCTGGCCTTAAGCGATTCCCCCTTTGAATCATTGCCATATTTTAAATGGAATTTTAATCTGTGCCACTCGGATTTTGTGAAACCCAATACTTGTATTCGACGTAGGGATGCAAACCACAAACTTCAGTTCCAGTACAGCTGGAACATTGTTTACCATGTAAGTTAAAAGACAATGCAATGATTTGCAAATTCTCTGAAACCTATTTTGGATTGTGAATACTACAAACACTAGATAAGATGCTGAAAGGGAATTTGATGCCAGCAACACGTTTACACAAGTGTACACAATTCTACAGGCCGAGGACCAGCACAATGCATATTACACAGATGTAACAAATGGTATAGTACAGGTACAAAAAAGGCTGTTTACTGTATGTAAACTGTACAAAAAGAGGAGATGGGTGGAAACACCATTTATCTTTGGTTTCTATTGCTTACAGGGCCCCCCCCCAAAAAAATGCCCCTGTTAGTGGCCATGGTTGCTTCACAGTTGCTACCTGTATTATGTTCAACAAAACTTTATAGTGCAGGAGCCTTTCAGATGAAACATCTTCAATCGACACTGTAGTCCACTAATTTAGGTCTGATCCAAACTTACAAGACATACAAGACGTGCAAAACGTTGCATCCAGTGGGCATTAAGCGATAAGGTGTTTGGCTAAATAGAGCGCCTTCAGACTGAAAGCCCTGTTACCAGAAAAAGGCAGTGTTGGATGGATGCACTGATGTGGGCATGAGTCAGTGGGACGATGAAAATTAACCAGTGGTCAAGTCTGAGTAATATAATGCTGTGAGGAGGCGGTACTCTTCAAACAGATCCCAACAATCAGGCCATGTTTTCCCCAGAAAACACACTGTCTATCTTCTACACGATCTGAGCAAGACAAATGTAAAACAAAGATTTTTAGACAAAGGTCGCACATACTGTTTTGTATGTCCCTGGATATCATTAAGCCACTGTTTTAATTAGTTTTTTACTATTCATTTTGTTTTCTGTCCCTTCTAATTAGTTGTGTCTCAATAACTATTGTCCCAACCATTTAAGGGCTTTCAAGTAAATTTTAATCTATTATCCATCTTCTGCATCATTTGAAATCATACTCAAGCATCACTCTATATGGAGGACAAGTTGTTTCCAAAGCACAAAAAAAAAATCCTATAAATGTCAGGGCGACCTGGTTAAGAAGCCCATACACCATAACTATGAGGTCATGCGTTCAGCTTTCAGCAGAAAAAGAAGCTCGCAGAATTGTCAGCGACCTTGAGAATTGTTACTGAACTCAGTGCATCTCACTCTTCAATCACTACTACATGACAATAAACCTGAAAGGTAGCGAGGGTAGTTTCTTTCCTGTGTGTATGACATAATGGCATTTAAAAATAAAGACGGCACTAAAACATGCACATTTTCTGCTTAGATGAGGTGCACGATGACCCGTTATAGAACTGGGATTCTGAAAAGCCTTTAAAACTGATTGCACGTTTTATTGCAGTACAAAAGTAGATGGTAATAAAGGCAAAGCCCAAACACACATGCTGATGTGAATGATTGTGGAATAAATCCAGTTTTTGTCTATAGTTGAGCCTGTGAGCATGACGATGCTGCGGTTAATATTGTAGCCTCACGGCAAAACGGTTCTGGATTCAAACAGGCCGACCGCCTACACTATAGGGCCTTTCTGTGTGGACTTCCTGCTGAGTGACTTCGTTTGCCTTAGTTGCCTGACTTAGCAACCTGTTCAGGATGCATCGCAACAATGTGAGCTGTAACCGGCTGCAATGCTCCCAAGACCCCAAAACCCTCGAGCGAATGAATAAAGCTGAAACTTTGCTGAAAAAACAAAAAACATATAAATTAGTCCTCACAAGTTTTTTTTTTGTTGTTTGTTCTTCTTTTTTTTTTTTATTATAACTGTGCAGTGAGGCCCTGGCTATGTTGGACTGCTTTCTATTGATTTGGAGAAGTAATCTCAACATCAGAGTAGAGAAAATCAATGACAAGTCGAGTTATCAAATCACCTTGTGGTTTCCCGGGTTTTATTTTTCTCCTCTCTGCCTCCTTGTCTCTCTCACCCTGTCTATACGTCTCTTTTGTCTTCTACTTTATCTTTTGTTTTCCTCCATGTGTCTCTTCATCCTTCCGTCACACTGCCACTTCTCATTTCTTGTTCTTTCATTTATTTTTTTTTTACCCTCTCTCCTTATTGACCTTTGCTCTTTCTCACTCACAGTTCCCATTTCTTTAAGTCTCTCATCGCACATGCACTTCTCAGGTTATCATAAAGCTCTCTGCCAGAGCAAGCTATTCACTGCAATTTTGTCTAATATCCAGATCGCAGCCAGTTTGGGAGCTGCAATAGCAAAATGTTCTATTCTTAGAGAGTAAACTAAGGAGGGAATGGGTCTTTCTCTTTAAGGTCTGTTTAATTTACAGAAGATGTTTGAGTGTACTAAGTGTACAAAAAATGGGGGTTGTGGAAAAGTTAGGAAACGTCTGCATCTTGGGGAGGTTAGATTTCACTGAAGCAAGACTTTTAGCCTTAAGGTGGCTGGGGTGCAGTTATCTGACTCCAGCACGGTGGCATGCACTGTCAAGGTTACACAGCTACAGTTGACAGGTTTGTAATTGACAGTATGCACCGAGGTTTTAGGGGAATCCTGGAGGCTTAGTTGAAGGTCTGTTGACCTCTTTTTTTTTTTCTTTTTTTTTTTACTGTAAATATATACGTATTTTTTATTCTATTATTTTAGTTCGTCACTGTGGAAAGAGGGATTGCAAATAAGAATTTCATTGTACTGTGGACCTGCTGTGTTCATCTTGTGTATTTGACAATAAAGCTCTTGAATCCTGAATCTGTGGGTTCAGGTTGTAGAGGTGCTAAATGCACGGTTGACAGTTCGAGCCCCAGCTCCATCAGCCACCATTTCTAACAGTCCTTAGGTTAGGAACTGAACCTCAGGTTGGTCCAATCGGGATGTGTGTTCTTTATGTCTAAGCTGCCTTGGATCAAAGCATTTTGATAAACGACTAAAAGTAAATGTACTAAAATGTACTGTCAGGGCCCATAGCCAGTGTTCTTCAAGTTCTTTGTGCTTTTTGTTTCCAACTACTTCCCAACATAGTTAGAATCTTTTGCTCAAGTTATGACTCCTTATTTACCACCATGGACTGCAGCATTTGTACTGATCTAAAATAAAAGTCCCTATATTCCTTCATGAGAAGGCATTAACAGAATGTAAGGTTGAGGTTTATAATAACCCAACTGTCCATCATTTAAATGTCAAGATGTTATCACAGGGAGAGACACAATAGGGAGACACAATTTTCTATATTCTCCATTTGCTGTGTACAAAATTGTTTCTCTCTCCCTCTGTCCCTTTTTGAATAAAGTATCACACTAAATGTTGTAGAGTCTAGTTTACCTATTTATATTTTATCTTAGTCTGTTTAAATCTCTCTGTCTGAACTGCAGTGACCTTTTCTCATCTGTTGGTACTTTTGGTACTTTGCTCTGAAACATTCTTTCCATTTTTAAATATAAAAAAAACTATTTTGAAACATTGTAATATGTTTAGGGTACTTGTCATGTCATAAAATGTATACTGAAATGAGCCCAAATGGTAAGTACCCCCTAATCTTCTTGGAAATTAAGAAGCTGAATTGAACCATTTCCTCCTTTAAGCATTTCCCACCAGGACCATCATAAGATTTGTGAAATCAATTAATCTCTTTTGTGGAGCCAGAAAGGCCATCGGCTTCCTCAAATCTCCCTAGTAAATTAGGCAAATTAGGAAAAATAGGTCTTCTCGTCTCCCGCTCCCTGTAGTGGCCCAAAGTACGATCATGACATCCACACGATTGATTGATTTTCTAGCCGAGGTCAACGAGACATTATGGCCCCTAAATTCCTTAAATCCCTGCTGTAAATTAGGCTGCTGAACCATAATTTGTCTTCTTTTCAGTCTGTCCCACAAGGGTCATGATACAATCTGTGAGATTCACGTATTTGTCATGATCAATGGCTGCTACTTTTCATGAAGGGACTGGAGCTGCCATTGTGAAATATGCAACTCAGTTGTTAACATTTTCCCCCGTGTGTTTTTCAGAAGGGTCATCATGAGATCCGTGAACTCCGTCAGTTTCATTTCACCAGCTGGCCTGACCACGGGGTTCCCTGCTACGCGACCGGACTGCTGGGCTTCATACGACAGGTCAAGTTCCTCAACCCGCCGGATGCTGGGCCCATCGTGGTGCACTGCAGGTGAGAACGCAGGCACAAACATAACAGGACATCAGGATAAACTTAATTCCCTGATGCTGTTGGTCAGTGGCTGCAGAGACTAGACAACTAGAAACAAACCCAGCCACACACTCTGCTGGCTCGCACTGCTGCATGGCCAAGAACAAATGGTTTTTCCAAAGTCTTCACCAGGAGGACAACAGCATTTGCCATTTCCTCAAATGTGGAAGAAAACCAGTGTTTACTTTGGTCTGAAAAGAACCTTGAGTAGTAGCGTAAATGATGAATCACACTTGTTTCTTAACGTTGACTAACCAGCCTAAGTGGAACCTTTTCAAACCACTACGTGAAGTTGTTTTTGTACCTTAACTAAATTTGACCTTTAAAATAACAAATCAGAAAGTAGAAACACACTGTAAAAATGTTTGTAATGACCGTTTTTATGTTTTGGAAGGTACTGACAAATTATTTGTTGGTGCATAAAATAAGGAAATATAGGCAATGTTGAGTAATTCTGCTTTTCCAGCCTTTAGGTTACCACCTTTTAAATTACTTTTCAAGATTCAAGATTTATCAACTTTATTGATCCGTTAGCGAAATTGTGTTGCCTTGTTACAGCTGCTCTCCACGTGAAAGTTGAAAGGAAGCAAAAGAACATCCACCAAACCAAGACATTAAACAAGTACAAACTCAATAAGTAAGAAAAAATCGAGCTAGAGGAGTAAACATAAATGAAATAAAAATAATAAGGGAACCAAACAATGCGAATTGTACATTTGGGGATGAGGTGACCAGTTTAATGGCCACTGGGAGAAAAGATCTCCTGTGGTGCTCTGTGGAGCACTTGACTGTCATCAGAAAGCAAATAAGTCCCTCATACATTCCACAACGTGTACGAAAACAAACTAAAAACTTCAGTAATCCAGAACCTCATGTGCTAGTTTTGAAGGTGATCATGCACACAAAAAAAGTATTGCATTTTTGCAGCATTACATTATACATACACTACTACAAACAACAAAAATTTAGAGATATTAGACTTACGGGTGAAATTACTTAATGCACCTAACATCAAATATAATCTTTACAGGTGAACTTAATTTGACCTTCTCTAAACTTTTAAATGGTCACGTCCAACTATTTAGTGTTTCATTACTTCAGTAGTTCTCTAACAAGGTGATTAACTGCAAAAATCACAAGTGTTTGATCCATGAATCAAACACTAAATGTTCTGGTTCAATGACGATCTTGTATTTTAACAGTCCTCTTCATCGTGCTGTTCACATTTTGACATCATGAGACCAAGACAACGCCTGCAAATTGATCAACAGTACCTGGCGTTTGTGAGGCTTCAAACGAGATGTTTGTGCTTTGAGTGTCACCGAGTGTCATCAGCAGGTGGCAACAGACATGCACAGAGACTGGAAGAGTCAACTCAAATGGAGTGGACTGCACTTTCTCCAGACCTGAATCACATAGACAACCTATGGGATCTGCTGAGTTGTTGTGTAGAGGGTTGTTACCCTGCAGCCCAGAACCTCAATGGTCTGAGGGCAGCGCTTCAAGAACAGTGCAATGCCTCAGCAGACAATAAGTCGACTTGTAAACACCATGAGACATCATTGTCAGGCTGTAATTGATGCTCAAGGACACATACGTTATTAAGACGGTGACATTTTTTGTTGTGCTATACCCACCACTGTTGTTAGCGTTTGTTTCAATAAATTGTTTAAGATGAACAAATTACCATTGCAGATATCACTGTAGCATGAACTTTTTACATTTTCCATAAATTTCACCCGAAAGTCAAATATCCCTAATTTGTTGCGCGGAGTGTTTGTGTCATTAAAATCGAAAGTTAATCAGATGTTTTTTTTCCGTGGAACATTATTACCTGGAATAACAAACCTGATAACACTGACAACCTCTAGATTAGTTTCTGACAGCCCTTCTTCACCAGTAGCACAGGGTATCAGTAACATGTAACATATCAGACCTGCCCATACATTAGATCAATGGTGTTAACCTTTAAAAAGTTGGCAACAACTTATCCCACCATTATGTAGAGTTAGAGGAATAAAATAAATAATGACAGCTTTAAGATCCTCATGTTGGCAGTTTATTTAACCTCTGTGCTCTGCGTTTTTTGATGGGATCTAAGACTTGAGCTGTGGGGCCAGTGTGTCATCAGGCACAAGCTATGAAAGGCCATTGCTCTGACAAGCTGTGAAGAAAGGTTTGGAGTAGATTTCCTCATATTGGCAAGTGTATTCCATTTGTTGGTCCACGTAATTACAACATAAACTGAAGGAATTAAACTGCTAACCCTCTCATGGTTAGTGGCTTATAGACAAAATCAACCAAGTCTGCTTACAATTGCGATTATATTTATAATTCCAATTTGGAACAGCAATATGATTGTATTTATTTACAGAAAACATCTAAGAAATGTTCACTAACATACAGTATTTAGTTTTTCTTTTATTAAATGCACTTCCAGAACAAAATATATTTGCATTTTGGCAAACAATCATTGTAATGGTTAAATATTGAAAAAAGTACCAAATGACTGAAATCAAACTTTTTATAATACTATTTATACATTTTTTATTTTTTTTTTATTTTTTGTCCTTTCTGCTTATTCCGTGAGTTCAGGGACGCAACAGTGGATCATTGTCCGCATGTTGGTTTGGCACAGTTTTTACGCCGGATGCCCTTCCTGACGCAACCCTCCCCAGTTTCTGCACAGCTGGGGAGGGGAATGGGCTGTTAGTGGTTCAGTGTCCTGCCCAGAGACACTTGGACATATAGCCAGAACCACTGACCCTGTGGTCCGTGGACAACTGCCTTACCAACTGAGCTACAGCCACCCTCTAGTTATAATACTATTTATTAATATGTACTCAAAATTAAAATCATGCATGTATTAACCACATAACCACACATAGGACTCAAACACTTGGTTCTTGGATCTAATTCACTTCCCTATGAATTTTCTTTAAAACAATGAGCAGAGTCCTGAACTGAACTATAATGAAGTCAGCACTAGGGTTAAGCCAGAAAGATTTTCTGGGAAGAAAATAAAACCAGTGTTGAATGACTTCTGATCAGGTTGTAAACCGTTACTTGAGGAGCTTACATATGTTCTTTACCCAACTTTTAACACTTGGGTAAATCCAAGCCCTCCCTTATTTATAATAAGACAAAAATTACAACAAGGCACAATTTTATTCAATCATTTTCTTTCTTGACAAACTTAATTTAGAACGTTTTGCTTCCAGAAGTAATGGAATTCCTTAGAGACGGCCTTAGTTTATTCAACACGCAATAATCATAAAGGATCTTGGTCTCCAGTTGCTATAACTAGAAAGATACAGGGCACAGGCAATTAGATGAAAAACAAAAAGCAGACACAGCAAAAAAAAGAAGAAAAATGAAAAGCTGTGGTGACGCAAACAAGCTGTGCAGACATGTAAACAGACAGCATTAGTAAAAGCATGTGGACAGACAGGCAGGAAGTTATAGCAGTCACTTCTAATTTCCGGGGGCACTCTGACACTATTGGCCTATGTCATGAGGCGTTCAAACACACACACACACACACTCACCTGCACACACACACACACAGAGGCCCAGCAGTATCCTCGTCTCAACATTAATCACAGAGGTTGACAGGTAATCTGCCAAGGTGCTCCCTCCTTTTCTCCCTTTCTCCTTTCCATTTGCTCATGCTCTCCTTCCTTCTCTCTCTTTGCTCTATTATGTTTCCCCCCCACCCCCACCCCTCCCTGTCCCTTCATACCTTTTCCTTCTCACTTTCCTCTCCATTTCGTCCCTTCATGCCTCCTTTCCACCCTTGATCACTCCCTTGTGACAACCACTTCTATCACTCCCAGCCACTAACCTCTTCCCGCCATTCGTCCTCCCTCCCTCCTTTACTCCCCTGCTCATGCAATCCATTTATCCATCCGTTCATCTGTCTCTCCCTCCGTCACTAGCCTGCAGGCATTACTGTTCAGGATGTGTCGCCTTAACACCTGACATGGGGTATTAAAGTCTCTTTGGGTTTGTCTGTATGTGATTCGCACACAAAGAGAGAAGGAAGCATACTAGACCCACCTCCATTCTACAGGTATTTTGGTGAATAATTACTGTTGTCTTGGCCGAAAAAAAATACACAGGTTTTGGTAGCTGTATACAAATAAACACTGAATTCATATTCATCCATGAATGTATGAGGCTAACTTTTACAGCTGTACTTTGTAAGCAATAGTGCAATGTCATAGTTTCCTTAATTCTTTACAACAAAGGTAGTGAAATCAGCAATAGTTAGAGTTCCTATACCCACTATGAGGGTAAATGTGAAAAATTCTCTTAACACTAAACTTACCCTTTAAAGCTTTACTGTCATTCATCAGTTTTGTTAAAGGTCTAATGGGTAATAAATTAAATAAAGACAGGGGCTTTGGAATAATGTTTATTCAGTGGTGAATACTGGTGATTGTTTATTTGTCTCCGCAGTGCCGGTGCAGGGAGGACGGGCTGCTTTATTGCAGTGGACATCATGTTAGACATGGCAGAGAATGAAGGCGTCGTGGACATTTTCAACTGCATCCGAGAGCTGAGATCCCAACGAGTCAACATGGTTCAGACAGAGGTGATGCATTACTGAGAATATACAGATGTCAGTGAATGCACCTGCTCCACACAGAGGCTTGGCTGCATGGACATGTAGTATAAACCCAAAAACACACACATGCTGTTTTCTTAGACTGGCTATATGTTTGCTAAAAGCACACTGCTCATAGAGGAAGAGAAATTATGCACGGTTACATTTTTTTTTTTTATTTCAGTGTTTGGAATATAGATGGTTGAATTTTAAGTGGACATAAATCACTAGTAGCTAATGGTTATTGAAGTGGTCACAGAATTTAATGAGAAATTCTACAATGAGTAGCTCCTCCTCAAAACAAAATCTTACACAATGGCTTTCACTGTCTACATCCAGAAATAATGCACTAATGGCAAAGGTATATGTAGGAAAGAAAAGTGTGCTCAGTTCTCTTCATTGACTTTGTAGAATGTTGCCTGGCACACCCACAGGCTTGAGTTCCAGCTTACTTTGGCATTACTTAACTCGCAACAGGGCCAAAGCGATTTTCTCCATTTTCAGGTTATACAGCAATTGATACAGTCAACTCAATTAATTTATTACCTTAACTAAGCTAATGAGCACCAGCTAGCACCTGTACTGTGACAACTGCATTACTCTGTTTCTGTAAGTTTGAGCTGTGCAAGCTTTATCGCTTGGGAGATTCAAACTGAAGGGCCAAAAAAAGTTTACCACCTGTCTACTCCATTTCATTCAATAGCCTAAAAACATGGGAGATTTGTTTCCTAAAAAGTTTAGTATTTTTGTCAGCCAAGGACTTTGGTGACTTAATGTTCAATTAAGTAATGTTCAAAAGTCAAGATTATAAAGAGTTACAGAAAAAACCCAACAATTCCCCCTTGAACAAGCCCTAGGCAAACAAGAGAGGTAAAAACTCCCTTTAATGGAAGAAACCTCCAGCAGAACCAGGCTAAGGGTGGGCGGCCATCTACCTTGACTGGTCGGGGTTAGTGGCGAGAGAAAAGGAAAAAGCAACAAAAAGTAACAACAAAAAATCGGGCAGGTTGGTAGGACCAGTAGCTGCACACTGGTAAACACATGACTCCAAACCCGGGGACACCTGCCAAAAGGGACAGAGAGAGGGAGACAGACAACTACGTGATAAAAACACACAGCTCCAAAGCCAGAGGCAACTGACCTGACTGTGACCTGATGCCTTTCCTGCATTGTCCTCCTTTAATTTTAAGGACCTTGTTCACATGCAGTGATGCTCTCTACACTGGGGGGAGTTCTGCCACTGACAGACAAGGTGGGTGGGGCCTGAAGCCCCCGGCAGCTGAATCTGGATTGGGAGATGGTTCCATAGGAGAGGAGCTTGATAGCTAAAGGCTCTGCCTCCCATTCTACCTTTGGGAATTCTGGGAATCACAAGTAGTCCTGTATTCTGGGATTGAAGTGGTCGACTGAGATGATAAGGAACTTTTATATAAGGTGCAGCCTGACCATTCAGAGCTTTATATGTAAGAAGCAGGGTTTCAAATTCTATTTTAGATTTAATGGGAAGCCAATGGAGAGAAGCTAGTGAAGGTGAAATATGATCTCTCTTGCTAGTTCCAGTCAGCACTCTTGCTGCAGCATTTTGGATTAATTGTAGGGTTTTCAGTGAGTTACTGGGGCATCCTGAAAGTAGGGAATTACAGTAGTCCAACCTAGAGGTAACAAATGCATGGACCAGTTTTTCGGCATCACTTTGAGACAGGATGCTCCTAATTTTGACAATGTTCCATAGGTGGAAGAAGGCTGTTCTAGAGATTTGTTTTATATGTGAGGTAAAGGACAAATCCTCGTCAGAAATAACTCCAAGGTTCCTTGCAGTAGTACTGGAGGCCAGACTTATGCCATCTAGAGTAACGATATGGTTGGACATCATATCTCTGAGATTTGTGGGCCCAAATACTATGACTTCAGTTTTGTCTGAGTTTAAAATTAAAACATTACGTGACATCCAGGCCTTTATGTCTTCTAGGCTTATAACCATCATTAACTGATTTTTTACATCTGGTTCCATAGATAGATATAGCTGGGTATCATCAGCATAGCAATGGAAATGGTTTCTAATGGAGTGTTTTCTAATTATGTTGTCTAAAGGAAACATATATAAAGTAAAAAGTATTGGTCCTAACACAGAGCCTTGTGGAACTCCATAGCTAACCTTTGTGTGCATGGAGGATTCATCATTAACATGAACAAATTGAAATCTATCAGATAGATAAGATTTAAACCAACCTAGTGCAGTTCATTTAATCCCAATTTCATGTTCCAGTCTCTGTAATAAAATGTTATGATCAATGGTATCAAATGCAGCACTAAGATCTAACAGAAAATGTATAGAGATGAGTCCATTATCTGATGCCGAGAGAAGATCATTGGTGACTTTTACCATTGCTGCTTCTGTACTATGATGAACTCTAAATCCTGACTGAAAGTCTTCATACAAATTATTCCTGTACAGGTGGTCACATAATTGCTTTGTAAAAACTTTTTCAAGGATTTTAGAAATAAAGGGCAGACTAGATATTGGTCTGTAATTGGCTAAAACACCTGGGTCAAGACAGGGTTTTTTAAGTAGTGGTTTAATTACAGCTACCTTATAGGCCTGTGGTACATAGCCTTTCTATATAGATCTATCAATGTTATCTAATATCATTCTAGCACTGTTGTACATGAAGATCTATCTGTAATAGTTGGGGGAGGATCCAGTGAATTCTTTCTCTAATAGTTACAATTCTATTCATAAGGTCATTGCTGGTGAGAGTTAAGGGAATACTAGGCTCAACAGAACTATGGTTCTTAATCAGCAACTAAGGGGGCAACACTATCAAGTGTTTTTACGTAGTGAGGCAACAGAATTATCAACATAATAAACTTGTGCAGGAGTAAAGCTAAGGTGGCTACTTTCCACTGTGTTGACAGATGGTGAAGCAAATGATGAAAGAATGTTTTCTTTAAATATGTTCAAAGCATTTTCACTTAAGCATCTGCTGTAGTGGAATTTTTCCCTAACTGCTGTATAGTTCATTATTGTAAATTCCGATATTATTAGAAAATGGTCAGACAGAAGAGAATTATGAGGAAATACCGTTAAATCATCAGTTTGACCCTGAACTCACGGGATAAGCCAAAAGGAAAAAAAAAAAAAGTTAAATTATCAGTTTCAATGCCATACGTAAGGAGAAGGTCTAAAGTGCGACTAAAACAATAAGTGGGTTTATGTACATTTATTATTCTATATATTTTTATGAAATAAGTGTTGATGCAGTTACAGTCAGCGTCTGCATGAATTTTAAAGTCATCCACTGTGACGACTGTCTTCTTTCTTTGTGGATTTATCTGTATTATGTACTAAATCTGAAAATTCTGTCAAAAACTCTGAATAAGGGACTGGAGGACAGTACACAATAACAAATGGAAGTGGTTTTTGAGTTTGCCAGTTTGGTCGTGAAAGACTATGAGTAAGGCTCTCAAATGAGTTCTAGCTATGTTTAGGTCTAGGGTTTATTGATAATGTTCCTTACCACAATGTCATAATTAGTTTGAATTGTGTACTGTTAAACCTTTTTTTAACAGTGTGCATCTTCAAATGTTGGGTTTTTCCCTTTGGAACAGGAGTAGGCCTATTCATTCCTTCTCTAAGCCACCTTAAGCCATCCTAATCCATCCCGCCTCTGCATCCCATTTGTACTACTGATGAAAACCGTGCATATCCAAAAAGTCAACTTTACCAGGAATAAAGGGAAAGTCTTATTTTCAGACTGACAGCTGAAGCGTCTGACGCTGACTTGAAGGGGTCTTAGAAGTTTAAAAAAGTTACCTAGGGCATCAAATGACAGTAGTAGTGTGAAAGCTAGTTTTGTATGCGTGTGTCTATATGTGCACGCTCATGTGTGAAACCAAGCTAAATGCATCCTCCTCTGCCTTTTGAATATGTGTGGGGGCAATTTGTGTCAGTGTCGAAGCCTCTTGATGCTATTATAATCCTGCTCCACACAACACAGTGCAATTAATCTTTTAAAAGGCACAAGGGAAAGGGACGCGTGTGTGAATGAATTACTCTGTTTGTGCAGATTCGTGTGTGTGTGTATAGCACTAGAGTGGGTAATGGCCAGGTCATTTCAGTGATGCTTTTAAAACTCTCCTTTCTGGTCCAAGGGCAACAATTAACATTGGACACAAAGAGAGAAAGACAGGCCGCGAGATAAAGTGAAAAGCAAATTGAAAACGGGAGAGCAGACAAACACAAGTGTGAGAGAAAACAAGCGAAAGAGCTGGAGACAGAAATCAAAAAGTGAAGCGCATAAAATTGGAAAGATCGCGTGAGACAAACAGAGAGAGGAGTAAATTAACATGCACAGTGGCTGCTGTAGCTCATCAGGGCCGTCGCTTTTACCAGTGAGCTAGTTGGTTAGAGCACAAAGAGCACATTTGATCCAGAGCACACAAGCACTGCAGGGCAAAGCACTGGCTCCTCTAAATTCACTTTCAGACCTTCCGAGCACAAGCACACACACGTAATGAATTCATAAACAGAAAGCAAGTTTTTCAGACACCTACAGTACAACCAGACCAAAACCAGTGAATGTTTGATTTTCTCTTGACTCCGTTTCTTTTGTCGTCTGTGTTTGCCGACGGTGCAGGAGCAGTATGTGTTTGTTCACGATGCCATCTTGGAGGCATGTCTATGTGGGAACACAGCCATACCAGTGTGTGAGTTCAGAGCCATTTACTACAACATCAGCAGACTGGACCCGCAGACCAACTCCAGCCAAATCAAAGACGAGTTCCAGGTTGGCACACACACACACACACACTAACACACACTCATACATACTGATTAATAGGGATTTTGTGTTTTGTTTTTCTGGAAACACTCCACTTGGTTTAGGTGAGGATATGTGCCTGGGAAGAGTGTGCAGGAGGTACAACATGATACACAAATTAGACTTCAGAAACGTAGTGTTTTGTTTACAGCAAGTCATTTTTTTTTTTATGCCAGTTGCATGATGCATACGTCTTCATTCACGTCATCAACGGCCGCTCACTAGCTGTGAACCCTCCAGGTGGATGCCCTGCGCCATTCAAACACAGGCTCACACAAGGCAGTTGGCCGAGTGAAGTCTGTCTAATGTCCTCACATGCAGACTCCTCTGGGTGATTTCTAGACGTTTTCACAGTTTGCAGTCAATGTGAAAACAACTTTACTACAATAAAAGGTTGTGGGGACCAACTTTTTGGCTTCTAGCAAGTCTCCACAATAATATTGCATAGGTTTCCTTCCTCAATGTATATTTTACATTCAAACTATTTTTTGGTAAAAAAGTAGAAATGTGTCAAAAAAAGACAGTTTAGTTTAGTTTCATCATAAGCAGTATGATTTCTAATGTTTTAAACTGTGTTCAGACTCTGAACATAGTAACCCCCAGAGTGCGTCCAGAGGACTGTAGTGTGGGTTTGCTACCCAGGAACCATGACAAGAATCGCAGTATGGACGTTCTATCAGCAGACCGTTGCCTGCCTTTCCTCATATCAGTAGATGGAGAGAGCTCCAACTATATTAATGCGGCATTAATGGACGTAAGTAATCTCAATACATGTGTGTGAGTGTGAATTTGTATCTTGGTTTCCAGTGCTGCAGTGATGCCCTGATCTATTAACAATCCTTTTGTTCACTCATTTTGTTGATCCTGCACCATCTCCAAACTCCAGAGCCACAAACAGCCAGCGGCCTTCATTGTTACCCAGCATCCTTTGCCAAACACCATGGGTGACTTCTGGAGGCTGGTGTTCGACTACAACTGCTCCTCCATTGTAATGCTCAATGAGATGGATGCAGCGCAGGTACAGAAACACACTGACTCACAAACACAGCACACGTATACTTTATGAGAATAAATGTTAGATCTCACCGACAGTCCTTGGTGCTGCACCAGAGTATGTTTTAGATACAGTTTTGTACAATGTATCTCTGAGCCCCAGTGATTAAAAACAGAAGGGAAGAAAGGAAAATATATGCAGTTATTGTTTAGTAACACTTTTAGGAAACCTACACAAACCTTCATCATCCAAAACATGAAATTAATCTTCAGCATACACTATGAGCTGTTTACAAGGTTTAGAGAATGTAATTTTAAAAGTGAATACATTTATACTTGGTACACACTTGGGTACCAAGTATATTTGATTCTTTGAGCAGGTTGCATTCTTCTCTCAATTTAGATCCTGTACACAGAGTATTACCAGGCTCCTGTATCAGCAATTAGTGTTGAAGTATAAAGACTATACATGGAAATGACGCAATAATGATCATGATCAGTGAGGGAAATTCAGACAAGGATGCTCATGTTGTTAGACCATTGCAAAGGACATTCATTTTAATGTACGGTAGGTGGTAAACATTTTTCCTCGCTCCCTCCGTCTGTTATCTATAGTTGTGTATGCAGTACTGGCCTGAGAAGAGTTCATGCTGCTATGGTCCCATTCAAGTGGAGTTCATATCTGCAGACATCGATGAAGACATTATCAACCGAATCTTCAGGATCTGTAACATGGCCAGGGTAAGTTTTCACTGTTTCACATAGTACTAGTATTTGTATTTAGTATTTTATTTATTCAAAGCAGCTATTTTCCACATATAAGACACGGTGTGTTAAATACAAACACAGCCTTAAAAATGTAAAGCTGGAGTTCACACATTATGTTCCTGTTTACCTACAAAAATGATAATATTATACAGTAGGTAATGGAGAATAAAAGGAGGATTCTACGACCTGGTCCAAGGCCACTGAATCCTCTCCCGTGTCTTCTAAGACCCTCAAGCTAATAGAAATGAACTGAATTCAAGAGATAGGGTTCTGTCTAAAACAAAAGTCTAGGCTCACTCTTTACTCTCTAACAGTCTTTTGCCTTGCATTTCTCATCTGTCCTCTCTTTGCCCCCCATTACATTAAAGCTGGTCTGTGAAGACCATCAGGTTCTTCCCTGCATGACACAACAGTCCTTCAACATGTGGACAGACGTACAATGTACAAACAAGGGAAACATTAAAGGGAACCTTTAATAAATTCTAGTGGCCCAAACAGTAGAACATGTTCGGCACAGTGTTCTGAATGGTTTTACTGTGTGCTTGTGCTGCTGGAGAGGAATTTTATTAGGGACACGTTTCTTTTCATTTGAGCAGCTGGAAACATGATACCGTAGCAAACATTAACTCCCTTCTGGTTAAGTGAGAATCCATCAGGTTCTATGGCCCTCTGGTTTCCCTTGTCCCCTTGTCTTGTTATTTCTCCTCTTCACTTTCTCTTATGTCTCTTTGACAACTGTATCCCCCCCTCGCCTCCTCTTGTTACTCCATTTTCATCTCATTTTCTCACCCATCCATGACGGTACAGCTCTAGCGGTGCCCTACCGTCTGCATGCTCCTATAGCCCTTAGTGAACTCCCCTACTACCCTACACTCTATATTGTAGCACTCTCCCTCTCCAACACACCAGCAGTCTAGCGTGAAATGGCTCATATCACCACGACAGTATATCTCACACTGTGAAAACAGCTCCAACCTAGCTGAGTCTGTACCACCAACCACTAAGCCATCGAATGAGGAGAGGGATATCGAAATCGTGAGGAGACAGAAAAATTGTAAAATAAAAAGGGAAAGGAAAAAGAAAAGTACAGTAAGAGATTCAGCTAAATAAACTGGGTGAAAGGGAAAAAAAAGAGATAAATCAAGAACAATGTGGAAACCGTAGTTGATTTCGGGGGGGGTGGGGGGGTGGCAAATACATTGTTCCTTTTTACCTCCTGGGAAAGATGAGGAGAGATTGGAAGGCTGGAAAACTGGGAAAAAAACTGAATGTCTGATTATGTCAGTTTGCAAATGCATGTGTGGCAAACCTTGCTGTAAATCTGACTACTTGAAACATTTTGTCTGCCATGAAATTGAACTAAACATTATAAAACGTTGTATTTGTTACTTGAATACTATTTCTTTAGATAAGGCCAGAAACAAGAAGTTATTAAAGCACAGTGGCCTGCTAACGCATGAAAAGTGCTTTATGTCTCACTTATATCATCACTGACAAGACTGGCGGCTTCTACATCTTCCAGAATTCTGCTGGATGCACCACAAACCTGGAAGAAAGCAGCGTTTAGCTGAAGTGTTGTTAGCGATAGAAGAAACATTTCATTGCCTCTGAAGTCCACTACCCTGATCGGGGACCTTCTACTTCTGCCCCTGAACCAAATGTAGACCTTTGTTTCTGGGGTGAAATCGCACGTAGAGGAACTAAGTTCTTTGAAAGATTTATGGGGAAAGATTCCTGCAGAGGACACTGACATTTTGTAAAATCTGCACAGCAGAAAAGAAGTAGTTAAGCCCATTTTCTGTGAGAGATGGATTTGGTCCAAAGAAACATTATCATTAGCAATAACACAGTGAGTGAGACTGAGGCAATGAGCGAATCATGTTGTAAATGTTACAAATACTGTAGCACTTTGAAGGTGTTTGAGCTATTTACCCATTTTCACAACCCCCGTGGAATGACGGCATGATGTTGATTGTGGTGAGGATCGCTATTGTGACCAAAAAAGAAATAAATAGAGCTAATTTTTCGCACCTCTCTCCTCAGCCACAGGACGGTTACCGGCTGGTGCAGCACTTCCAGTTCATTGGCTGGCCGGCGTACAGGGACACACCCCTCTCAAAGCGCTCCATCCTCCAGCTGGTCAGGAGGCTGGCGAAGTGGCAGGAGCAGTATGACGGAGGAGACGGGAGGACTGTGGTACACTGCCTGTAAGTTCAACGGAGACTCGTGCCTCACTGGAAACGTGATAAAATAGTAGGAAGCAAGTGAAAGCGGGACACGAACGAATGCTGCTCACAGGGATGATAAATCTGCACAAGACTGTAGAAAGACAAATGTGCCCTTTGTGTGTGTGAGACAGAAAGGGAGCTGCAGGGAGGTGAAAGATGGTGAAATATAGTTCACTTAACAGTGACAAAGTAGACTCTCTCTAAAAGAACACGAACACCCATTTAGGACAAAACAGATGTTTACACACAAGCACTCACTCAGAGAATCCTATACAAACTTTAAGATGCTGTTAAAATTTCAGAGCATTTTTTTCTAAGTTAAATAATGTAAACACGGCTCATAAATTAGCTAAGGTGCTTTAACTTAAGCCTGGACCCTACAAGATCCTCACATTCAAGTTACAGTACACTGCACACACATGTACCGTGTATATAATTGTGTGTTTGTGCACAAGTGCGCGAATACTGCTCAGCTCCTTACAAGTTCTTATCTGAGCAGAACAACTGAAGCTGATAATGAGGGAAGGAAACAGACGCTGTAAAATCTATAGATGAGAGATTAGTGGCGACTTCCCTAACTATAGCACACGCAAACACTCACATGCACACATGCTCCAAATGTCGCCTCAAGCACATCGCTGGTGCTCATCCAATCAGCTTCCTCTGTCACAGCTCATTGGGCCAATCGGAATTGGCATTGATTTGTTTCCTCCAGCTTCTGTGAGGTTTTCTTTTGAGCGTGTGAGATATAAAAAAAAACATATATATAGTTAGAACAAACTCACTCAACACAACTGAAATAAATTCTAAAACCTCTTTTTAAAACTGGGATTTTGATAGATTGTTGGACAGATGTGAAGAAATCAAACCCATGTCATGCTCCTAACTGCATTTTCTTTTAGTACTTTTTAATCAAATGCTGTGTCACTTCCTACTTCATTTAAAAAAACCTTCAGCTCCTTGAATATATGTATAATGACATTAAAGCGAGTCCATCTTTGAAAAAGAATTGGCCACCTCTACATTAGCCAGTGATTCTATAGGTTCGTATGAACATGTAAACCCACATAGTAGCCATTTTTTAAAAGCTGTAATTGCCAGTTACCCGGACAACTCCAGCCGAACCCAATAAATGTGAGTGACAAGTAAGTGAGCTTTCTCTGCTTCTGGCTAAAGACAGCTACGCTGGCTAATCAGCCCCAGCTATTGATTTCACAGACTCCATAATACCAGAGATAAGGAGAAACATGATGGTTCAATCAGTAGCTGGTGAAAATTGATTATTTTTCTGCTCCTTACTTGTCCTGAAGGTTGGAGTCTGACGGGACGTTAATGCTAAGCACATGTCTCATTTTCAACAAATCGAACTGGTGGAATCCGTTAAGTAAACTGCGTTGAGCAGCAGATATACATTTTAGACATAATGAAAATACTATCCCGTGTCTAAATACTGACAGATCCATAAAACATTCACAGCAGGTCATAACTCACCCTTCATATACTATCTGATTCTTTGTGCATGATGTAAAAAAGTGCTATGAACATCAGTGTCTCCACATCAAAAAGAAACTGGACTATCATTTGCCTTTGTGCACAGGTTTACTGTTAAAAGTAACACGTGCATATTTGCAGAACGCATAATTCCGACCTACAGCGTAAGTACAGCAAACCTACTGTGTACCTATTAAAAACAGCGATGTACCGTCACAGTACCTGTGAATACATTGGTGTTACTTGATAACAATAAGTGGACTTTGGGGAATAACAGGGTAACAAGATGAAAGAATTTTTAGTTATGAAATAATTACATGATGGGTGCAAATACAGTGTTGCCCATAAAGTTGGAATAATTTTGTATTCAGACAAATCCCTCGTTTTTTACAAAGGATAATTGTGGCTTAATCTTCCCTCTAATGTCTTTGTTAGATATTGGTCAATAAAGTTTACAGAGATTACATCACATATTTGATGCATCTTAATTTGGCCTATCAACGCCATTCAAAACCTGCCACGGAGTTTGACATCTGCACTTTCGACACACCAAAAAAAACCAATCAAGTGTGATTTGGCTGCGCCGGTGGGTTAATTTCCGGCCCTCATTGGTTGTCCCTGCTCTTTAACAACAGGTAACAAACATTACATACAAATGAAACTAAAGTTTCAATGGCATCATTACACTTGTTTTGCAGTGAGCTGGAACTTGATTCGATTGAAAAAGTTCACTGACTGAGGTTAATAAGCAGCCGAACATCACTGAATACAAACAGTTAAAGTTACCTATTTGCCTACAAACCAAATTCCACTTGAGTTTGGATCTGTCTTAACATATTGGTCTTTTTTTTATATAAGTGTTTTAGCCCTAAGATGCCCTAAGAAAGGAAGGGTCCTCCAAGTGATGTCATCTGGAGGCATTTGTCAAGTAGACAAGTTACAAGTAGAGAGATATTTTAATGTTGGCGAGTCAGGGGGAAGTTTAATGGCATTTATTTACATGTACTAATCACACTAGACCCAAAAGAAGCAAGTTCAATATGAATGAAGTTGTTCTTTTAATATTCATATCCAAACCAAGTGTACTGAAGGCCTGAGGTGGTGTGTGACTAGTTCCTGAGCTAAAATCATTAACAATCACAACAATTTTTTGAATTATATATATATGTTCTACTGTTTGTATTAACATAATTTATCATTTTTATATCTACCATTCAATTAGAAATTAAGAGCATTTAGAAAATTGGACACTAAGTTATCCTGGCTAGAGAGCAGACATTGCTGCCATTGCTAACGCAGAGTAGGCGGACAGTGGGTGATTTTTTTATTTTATTTTTGTGATGGCTGCCACTCCAGCTCTCAATTCCTGAATATTTTATTCAGCCTGAACACTGAAGGAATTCAGCTGGAACCAGGTGAGACAGGAAAGTCTGGAGCTCTTTTCACGGCGGGTGGTCTGACTGCTGACTGGCAGAGCACAGACTGCTGATTGGGGCTTATAACCCAGAAAACACAAATATGTTTCATCACTGAACCTTTTTCAAATGTAAGGAGAAGAAATGTATTCAGGCTATTATTAGAGCTCTTTAGCTCCCTGCAGTGACATGTTTCCTTGTACTGCATGTTCAGACTGTCTGTCTCAGTCTGCATTGTTGTACCTTGGGTAGCAATAAAAAAAGTATTGTCTCCGACGTTGCCTTTGTATATTAGTCTTTTTGCGTGTCTGTTTAAAACTCCGCACTGTTTAACCCTTAGGGAGTATGAAAAACAGAACAAACTTCATGAATTTGTTAATTATTTGTCAAAGTTTGAAATTGAACTTACTTTCTCCAGCTTCTACTGAAAGTTTAGAGATGTTAATTATGTTAAATCAATATACTGTATAAAGAAATCTCTTGTAACCTTCTAGCTAAACCGTGCACCACAATATGGCAACTCAATTCTAAACTCTATCAATGAACGATTACCAGTTGTGATCTTTCGCTGTCTCAAACTGTGGCCTTTTCTATATAATAAACCATTCCACCTACACACAAACACGTATTCCTCTATGTTAAATGCCAGCAAATTTTTTTCTGCTCAAAGCCTGTTCGATTAAATTTGATTAAAATTAAAGTTGTTGTCAGTTGAGATTGTGGTGATTGTTTTATTATTATTATTTTTTTTTTAAGGCTGACACACTCAACCTCAACTCAGCAGCCTTAACAAAGTGGAAGAGAAAAACTCTAAAGAGACATTATATTCCACGAAAACACATTTTGAAAAGTAGGGAGATAAAATTGAAAAACGTGTCTAGCTTGGAAGTAACCGGTCTGAAAGGCCACAGGTCAAGTTTTACATTCGGTCATTCTATTTCTTTCTTAATTCCAGCTTCCTTTCATTTCTCATACTCTCCAGCTATTGCTTCCTTTTTATATTATCAGCACCATGATTGTGGCTTACACACCTCACTTTCCAAGTTGATGATGATTTTTGATGATGAAGATCGTCTCTTTCCCTCCCACTCTCCCCCTCCCTCATCTTCCCCTGCAGTACCGGCGGAGGGCGTTCTGGAACGTTCTGTGCCATCTGCAGCATCAATGAGATGATCCAGCAGCAAAACATTGTGGATGTTTTCCACACTGTCAAAACCCTGAGGAACAATAAGACTAATATGGTGGAGACAATGGTGAGGACACACACGAGCCACAAACTCTAAAATGTCTATCCAGTAAACGATTTAGACCGAAAGGCAGCCGGCAAGAACACGGGAATCTGTTACACCAGTTATATAGTAGAGTTCCTGTGCGTTGCCACAAACAGCTGTTTTGAAACCTCTCTCATTTCTTTAAAATCTTTCAGTTTTATCTTTCAGTTTTGCTGCTTCTCATTTATGTTTGTTAGCGGTTAGGAAACAGTTTGTGCTTGGATTCGTGTGGCATCTGGTTCATCCTACACTCTTAGGTCCTGAACCAACCTATCTTTTGGTTGAAATGCTTAATTGGCACAGGAAAACTGAACGGGTTCTGGTGTAAAACCACCAGCCACAACAGGTGGGCGCCCACACAGAGACCCTGAGCGCAGCCAATCACCTCCTTGTCAGGTGAGTGGTTGTGGGCTGCTACCACCTGTAGGCTGCTGCCCAGTACTCGGCCTGCTAAGCTGAGAGCACACAGCCTGATTCACCTACTACAGCCACATGTGCATTACTAGAACTAGATAGCGGATCAACACATGGTGCTTATTCATCCCCGTGGAAGTGGCTCAACATTGCTAAGCCAAAAAAAACCAAAAACATATTTGATTATTACAGTCTGAAAAATGCCACCATGATCCTCACACTTCCAAATAATTCCCCGGCTCTCCTACTGAGCCAGAACTGTTTGACTGCCCAGCGGCTATCCTGGGGTCCTCCTCTGTAGCATGTTAGACAGCACCTAGCAACTTTAAAACCTGCAAAGACAAAATGTAAATTTGAATCCTAATAAATAGTTTTTGCACTCCTGGACACTGAACAAGCCATTTTGCCGACACTAACCCAGCTTTCTGTGCTGCTTTCCCTCCACAGGAACAGTACAAGTTCTGCTATGAAGTGGCACTAGAGGCGCTCAGCTCCTTCTGATTGGCTGTGGGCCGAGAATCTCATTTTTGGTGATTCACCGTTGATGCTGCCATGTCCTTTCCAACGCAGCACTGGGACACACAAAGTGAAAAAGTGCTTCGTGTTGACCAGAACCCAGTCTGTGTGTGTGCGCATCGGAATGTGTGTGCGTGTGTATCTATATGTGTGCCTGTGACAACACACACACACACACAGAGCATATGAGTGTATATGAGGAGGGGGGAAAAAAAGAGACACGTGCACACTGGTGATTTTCATGTGTGTGTGTTCACTTCAGAAGACTGAGGACTTTAAACGCTTGTACAGAGAAAAAAAAAAAAAAAAAAAAAAAGAAATGATATGTTGAACAAATGAAATCAGATGTTTCAAAATAGCGCCACTCTTTCCTGCTCTGTCTCTCTGTCCTCTCTGCTGGGCTGTGACGTGACTATTGTACAGTATTTCCTTTTTAGATCTATTCTACGCCTTGAATGTTGTCTCCCTCTGTAGGCTGGATGCACACTTGATATTTATTTATTTATATTTTACACTAAGCTGGGGTTAAAGTTATGCCTCCACTCTGCACTCGACACTCTAATAGTTATACAACCAGAGTATTTCTAACTGATGAAACGTGATTGGCTGCGTTTTCCCCCCATTTGCGGTTGGCGGTGATGTCAGTTAGCAGGATCGAAGCAAAAACCGACAGACAGTTGTTAATATTTCTGACATTTTCTTTGAAATCAAAAGCGGATAAATTCTGCTCGGCACTTGTTATCCGGTAATTGGCTACAAACATTCTTAGCATGGTTCCTTTTCTTTAGTGCATCAAAAAAAAGTCCTTAATGACTTTTTTTTTTTTGAAAAATACTGTGAAAGCAGGAGAAGCAGCACATCAGAAGCTAAGTGGAGTCAAATGCATGATAAGGAGTCACAAAAGAATCTCTGGGACAAAATGTTGCTGCTATCTCTGCTCCTATTCTCCAATGGGGCTGTAAAAAAAAAAAAAAAAAAAAAAAAAAAATTTATGGCTTTATGAAAAGATTCAATTGTCAAAATCTGATTCAGTGTGCATCCAGCCTTACTGTAAATAACAAAAGACAACCACAGTCAAACAAACAGACAAACATCACGCACCAGACACATTACAAAGACAGGTTTTCATTTCCAAACGCTCTTAAAAGCCGTGTCAGTGTCATTTACAGCAAAACGGCGATTTTACCGTACAACAATCTGTCCATTCAGACGTGTTGTCCTAAACATTAAGATGCATATTTTTGCACATTCAGCGGATGCCCCCATGCAGAGTGACTTAAGAAATAACATTGTATGTGGATTGAACTTGACATGCTCTGGGTACAGGACATATCTTCAGTAAGCTGCACTTACTGTAAGCCTGCAAAAAAAAAAAAAAAAAAAAAAGGTATTTTATAATTTTTTTTTTTTAAAAAGCAAACTGTAACTTTATTTTTGCCCTGTTGAGAATATGCTTTGTAATACTTGCATTGAAGGACAATGAACCAAACCTTCGCTAAAATCAAGACAACCTCCTTCTGGTGAGCTGCCCTAACATCTGTCTTCAGCTGTTTGAACTCAGACACTATTAGTTTGGATGATTTGACTAAACCAGGCTGGGAGACAGGGGTTCGCCGTCTTCTTATTTAAAATTTGGATCGTAAGGCACAGGAGATTTATTGAAACACACATTTTAAAACCATCGCGTGCCCATTTTTCCTGGTTAGCTGTGAGGCATTAGTACTGGGGAAAGCATAGTGCACGAAAACGTCTCTGCGTACACTTTCAGTTTCCAATCCTGCTGCATGTACAGTGTGTGTTTGTAACCCAATAGCGTTGTTGGATAAAAACCCCAAACATTTGACTGATACTTTTAATGACAAAGAAGCTCTGCAAAATTTAAACGCTGAGTGGTTGTTTGGCCGGACTGTAAAATTCCCCAATGTTATTCTAAACTATGGACTAGTCCATGTTCCTAGATGTAGAAACATTCTTCATCCTTGATGAAATACATTCTGGATGAATAGCAGTGAAACAATAAAATGACAACACAAAGACGATGCCGGGGCACATTTACTTTTCGTCTACAAACAACAAGTTGCTTCCCACCATGTTTATTAATGTGTCCAGGTTTTGGTAATTTGACCAAGTCATTCCTCATCATGTCAGCTGGCGATTAAAGGCCGTCAACAGTTCAGACTCCGCTGCAGCTCAAATGACCGACCTCAGCTACTGCCTAAGCTATCGTCTCATTTGGCCTGATTTTTTGACGCATCTAATAAAATAAAAACACAATACAGATTATTTAATTTGAAGCTTCCTATGAACTGTGTTGAGTCAAAAGAACTGTGATTTCTTGGCACTTGGCACTGAATGGCTGAAACAGGTCATTTAGCCTTGATTACATGGGCGGTAATACACACCAAATTAAGGGCTTCATTTTCAAACACCACAGATCTATTTTAGAAAAATCATCAAAGAACAATTTTGTAAGCCAATGGCAAAATAATCATTTAAGCCAACTATGTGATTTTTAATGTCAGTCATCATGTCATACCAGCAGGTGTCAGTATTTTGCGATAATGGTTTACCCAGTTTGGAGGTCAATCTCCGGTGATTAGTTGGTTTTCTTAAAGGCTTCCCTGCTCTTGGCTGGAGCTGGTGTACTTGTGGCAAAATGTTCAGTCTGCGCTTACCTGTTAGTTTGTGCTGGAGTCCGGTCAGGCTCGTTATTGGACCTATCAAGACAAAAACAGTGTTGTATTGAAGACGATGTGAATGCCAGAAATGTTAACATTTTTTTTCCCACTAAGGCTTTTTTTTTTTTAGTTTTTTTGTTATTGCCTTGGTTCATGGTCACTCATGTGCATTTTACTTGGATTGTTTTCTTTCTTTCTTTTTCATTTTCATTTGATTTGTCTCGAAATTTGGACATTTATTTTGTATAATTATTCCAAGATTATTTGTCAAGTGTTGTTTAAATCTGGTGATGCCATTACCATTGGTTGTTTAGTTGTTTGAAATGTGGTTAACATTAAATAAAAAAAGGGACCAAAATGTCGAATGTTGTTTTTGTTTTTTTTTTGCAGACACTAAATTTCCTATAATTCACATTTTACACTTAAACTCATCAAACATCTGAAAGAATATTCATCTAATCCTTGCTGTTAGGTGGTGCAGAATTTGGCCTAACAGTCAACTAGTGCATGGATCCGGCCACGTTCTTTTCTTTCCAAACCTGACACTAATACTTTTATGCTGTTTCTGTTGTGTATTTTTCTACGTTGCAGTAGCACAAGCGGCCTCTAGGAAAGAAAGCTCTGGGAAACATGTTGATGATTTTCAGGATAAAGTAGGACCAAAAAAAAAAAAGGAAAAACAGCATCAACATGCATCTTTAACTCACCCTGGATGATTCATTCAGGTGACTGATGGACGAAAGCCTGAAGAAACAAGTATTTAACCTACGCTCAGAACAAACGTGTTGTGCACCCAACTCATCAGCTTCATCCTCCTAAGCTCCCATTTCATGTGGAGACCTCGGCCTTTTGTTTTCTTCTCCACAAGTCACAAGCTCCCATTGTGATCCTCGAGCTGAAGAGAGTAGCAAAAAAATAAAAGCACAGGTCTTTAAAAAGACGAGTTTTTTTCTCCTATTTCTAATCAATCAGAGTCAGTGACGCTGCTCCAAGCCAACGGACTCATCCTTTATTTAGACGGTTGATTCCCAAGGAGCTCATAAATATGCATGAGCCGGTGATTAGCATAGGCACCAAGGACAGTGCCTGTACCTTGGCATTATGACGATCAATCAGAAACACTAAGGGGCTCCTCCGAGGGAAGCTGTCTGTCAACTTGGCTTTGAGCTTACGCGCGCACACACACACACACACACACACACACACACACACACACACACACTCGAAGCATACATAATGCACAGACACACACATTACACACAAAGGTGGAGAAAGCATGGATCTACACAGACACACACAGGCAATGAGCACACAAGGAAACCATGTACACACCTAAAGGCTCACGTGAGACGCCCCCATGAAAGAGGCACCAACACACAACACAGACACATTGTCAACATGGATCATTTGTCTCATATTCTTCACTCGGTCTCTCTTTGCGCTTTTTCTGTTTTTCTGTTCTTTTCAGAGCCGAGTTTGAAATGAGTTTGAAAAATGGTCCATTTCATTTGCTCGCACTGAAATGTCATTATGCGGGGGAAGGAGGAGGAGGGGTTCACGGTGACACCATAATATCCCCCTCCCCTCTAACTGCTTCATTAACATGAGAGCTTGTAACAAGGTTATTTGTTGTCCGCCGAAGATCCCAATGCATCTCCATGTGCTGCGTTTACACAGATCCAGAAAAATCAGGATCTGAAGTTCACTGCATCCAACGGGAGCCAAGTTTCCCTCTTGGATGCTGGGACACATCGAATTTCCCCTGAATGTTTTTGCTGTGACTTTATAGCCAAAGAGAAACCAAAAATAACTTCTTTATTAAACCTTGATGATTTGAAATGTCATATTTCAGTATTTCAGTGTCCTGTCAAACAATTTATAGACATGTTACTTTATGAAGTTTGTTTCCAAGGCCGATTTGGTTACTGTGAAATAGTTGGCCACTGGCGAAACCACATAAAAACATGAATTGTAGCCTTTTTCCGCTGACTGAGATTTCAATCCACTTTGTGGACACCAGTTACCAGCATTTGTTTTACCGCTGTGACAGGGCTGTTTCGTGGCTCTACAGAGAAAATACCGAGGGGTAAAAGTTAAAGGACTGAACCAACTTAGTAAGAGAAACAACATTTCACACTAACCAGTTGCTAATGTTCATTTGTTTGGTAGCCAGGGCACAAAAGCAAAAATCAGTTCACAGCAAATTCCATTTTCCATATGCTTTTAAATACGAAACCCCATTAAAGCCTGTTTATCTATTAGAAATTAATTTTTCACCTTTCACCTCTGACGTTGTACATACTATACCATACTGTACATACTGCAGTACAGAGATACTCACTTCTCCAAGTTTTTTTTTTAAGCTGATTTTACCAGTTTCTGCTTGATTGAGTTTACGAGCACTGGGCAGAGTGTAGCAGTGTAGCAGTGTAGCAGAGCAGGGAGAGAGGTGGCAGAGTGGAGCAAGTGTGGATTGAGCCAAGCCTCATGCTTGTAGTAGCTTAAGTTGCACATTGGGGCTTTTCTCCCTGCTTCACTCAGCTCTTCTCAAGTCTGCACAACCCCTCGGGTATTAGTTTTTATCAAATTACAATAAGTAAAATGCTGCAAAACATAGAAGATTGAATTGTACGATCGGTCAGAAGTACAAGCCTTGTGCAAAAACTTTGAAAAGTTACATGCAAGTTACAAGTTGCTTTATATGACAAAACTTCAGGAACTTAAATGTTTACTCCACTAAATTTATTTGGTCACTTTAGTGGTAGCTGGATGGTTTAGATTAAGAATAAATAAATTTGAAAATGATAATGTTTGGAGCAAATGGAGGAATTCGCAAGCTACCCAACAGTGCATAAAGTACGTAGCAGCTGCAACATTAAAGTGATGAGCGTGTTAAATCTAGCGTGTCACTGACGAAGGACGTTTAACTACCCTGTTCCGTACGTCATGTGAAATCTCAATTTATGCATTCTTGCTCAAAATTGCATAAAATGGAAACACATCACATGTCCCTAGTGAATAATTTGAAATCAGTCACCTCCAAAACAGAACGTCGGCTCATTTACCTTTTAGTATCTGTGCAGATCCTGCCATTGTTCCTCCGACGCAGCTAGCGGGGGCAGCTAACGAGATGCTAAGTCATGCATGACCCAGGGTGCAATCCATCAGCTCCACTCTCATTCTCTTCTGCTGGGTTTCTGCGGAGTTGGACACAAAATGAAGACATATGGGAAATCTCACCTCTGCTGCGAAACAGAATGGACGTGTTTCGAGTTTGCTGCAGTGCCTCTGTAGTGGTACACGCTGAGAAAAGCGTATGTTGATTTGTCCACAGCCTTTCTATTAAGTTAGTTTTGTTTGTTTTTTTACTACATTTTGGTACATGTGCCTAAAGTAAGTAAGCAGGCTGAGAGCACAGGGTTGTCTCCATCATTAGAAAGTCAAACTGGGAGCAACTTCTAGTGCCAGTGCCATAAACTTCAGTGTAACATAATCTGATGCTTCTGAAATACTGTATTATTAAGTGGTGTTGAAGGTGTGGCTTTCCAAAACGCTCACTTATTCAATTCTTTGAGAGTTTCCTCTTGTTGCTCTTCTTTTCTTTTCTCTTTCTGCTGTCGACTCACCCCAAGCCAGTGGAAGCAGATGAGCCTGGTTCAAAGTTGTCTTCTTGTCTGTGAGGTGGTCAACTTACACCACGTGGTTTTTGTTGGGATCTTTTTCACAGAGTGAAAAAGAGCTAAACTATCAAATATTTGAAAGAATTCTTATCCGTCAAGGTTGTATGTGTGGTGGTTGACATGCACATCTGTCCAGACTCGTATACTAATCAGTTCATTTTGTGCAGATGTTTGTGCTACATGTCATCAATTTTCCTTCCAGAGGAGATATCGTGTTAAAGAGAATGGGACAGACATGTCCCAGTTGACCTTTGACCACCAAACTCTAATCAGCTCATACTTGAGTCCCAGGTCCACGTGCCGAGTTTGAAGAAATTCTTATAAGGATGTTACATGCAACACAAAAACAAAATAGATAAACAGTAAGCTTTCGTCAACTTGGTCTGTGACTAATTATTCTGGAATTTTAGAATATGCAGTAAATACAGGGGGTGTGTTCACGATAAAACACGTACATGTTTCACAAAACTCTGACTTAGAGTTCGTCAGTGGCTCTGTGTGTGTGTGTGTGTGTGTGTGTGTGTGTGTGTGAACCCTCCACAAAGCCTCCTCCCTCGATCCACTCTGTGTACAAGAAAAACCCCTGGGAAATGACAGAGTGTTAAAAGACAAGAGTTTAACAAGACAAGCAAAACTACGCGGTGGAAGCAACTTCATACGTAGTGACGTTGAAGTGGTCTGAGTTCCACTTTGAGCCCCCTCGTTCTGAAGTCTGTTTGTTTTTAGGAACGTTCTGTTGATAAAATGCAGGAAGGTCTGTAGTTACGACAAGGTTTGATTCGTTCACATAAATCAACTCCCCTCATGCTATTTTTGAGCTTCTATGTGTCTTAAAGTCAATACTTTTATGGGGACACTGATATAGTACATTTAGAGCTATAAGCTGGAGACTTTCCTACAGATTATCTCAAATACTTTTAAGTTAATTATGCTAATTAACCCTGACCTTTGACCTAGTCCTTTCAAAATAATTAGTCACACTGCAAGCTGCAAATAGCTTGTTAAGTACTGTGTGTTTTAATGCTTCGTTAGCACCAAGGCATAAAAACTTGCTGTTATAAAACATATAGCTCTTTCCACCACACAGCATTTGTAACGGCACTTAACCAGTTCTCCACAACAGCAACATTAAAATAAAACAGGCATATATATATATAAAGAGGCTAGAAAATAAAATCATAATATTTCACTTTCATTTCCAAGCTGGAAGCAGCTGCTGGGTAACACACCTACAGCCCACTGTGAACACTACTGAAGGACAAAGCACCTAATTGGACGTAACGAAGTTAAAGTGAGGAGCAGAGTCTCTCTCTCTCTCTCTCTCTCTCTCTTTCTGCTGACTGCATTTTTTAACGAAAAAAAATCAGCAAAGGCAGTGAAGAGGAGGTGAAGTGAGGACAACTACGGGTGGTGGGGTGGGGTGGGCTGAGTTAGGGCTGAAAAAGAAATGAATCAGAAAAACTGTAGCATCAGTAAAGATGATACAACACACAGAAAGAATGTGTCCATGGTAAAGCTGAACATCAGCGACGACGATGCCGTGATAACGATTCCCTCATAATGAATGTCTGAATCAAACGTTAGTCTTCCAAATGGCCTGTTTCAGTCGGAACCCACTGCTACTGCTGACATTTGGCTTCACTTTAAATCAGAAGGTCGTGACACTTCTGCTACGGCCATTGTACAAAACCGACTAAAGTGAATAATGTTGATATTCCAATGTTCCGTTCTCATCGTGGGCCACAGCATTACATCAATTCAATATCTACAGAGCTGCAAGGCCAAGTGAGTCCCTGCAGTTCAACAGCAACATGTGCAGTATATGAGCTTTTCATCTGATCATGATTTTTCTCATATGGAAATACTGATGATTGTGGGATTGTGTTACCTTAAGGCACAACTTTGTTTGACGTAGGGACGGTTTAGATTGAAATAACTAAAACTTAAATAATAGCTTAACAGTATTTATCTGCAAACCCTCCCTCTGTGGTTTCTGTGGCTCTATATCATCACCTGACTTCCTCCTTTCTTTCAGAGGTTTTTTCAAATTGAATGTAACTATGGTAAATGTTCTGCTTTTCCCGAGGCCATGGGTAGCCGGAGTAGGTTGCATAGAAGCCGATGTGCACACCTCTCGATTCTCCACGGGGTGTGTGATGATTTTTTATTTTTTTTTTGCCACAATAAAACCCATGCAAAGTGTTTTGCTGAAGACATCTGTATGCAGCTCTCACAATGTTCCTCTCCACAGTCGCCTGGGGCTTGCTCAAGGGGGATTGTTGGGTTCTCTCCATACATCTTTATAGTCTTGACTGTATTCTGTAAAGTGCCTTGAGATGACTTTGTTGTGAATTGGCTCTATATAAATAAAGTGGAATTGAATTGAATTGAAATGTCCTGCGTAGCCACGGAAAGTCACGTGGAGCGATGAGCTTTGTGGAACAGCGGAGACGTAACAAACACAATTCTGACATCTATAAAGTCAAATAATTGTTGAAGATATTCCGTCAAAGATCACTCTGAGAAGCCTCTTATGTGCAGCAGGGTTAAAAATATATATAATGTAAAATAATATAAAACCCCCAAAAGAAGCTACAGAGGCAGAACAATATGTTATTTGCAGAGAAATGTATCCAGCTGTGGGCAAGAGTCAGTCTGCTCTTACATGAAGATCTATATGTGTCCTCCAACATTAGAGGTTAGTCTGAAAGATTGTGAGCTTTTATGTTCATATTTTTGAAAGCGTGAATGCGATTAGCAAATCTTCGTCGACTCTCGCTCCGATTGCTCACTGCCCTACTCCACCCCTTTGGTTTCATGGTGAAGGTTGCAGGTTGCTCTCCTCTCTGGGGTCATTGCTCTAAACAACCTTTC
Organism: Channa argus; assembly: GCF_033026475.1. Lineage (NCBI taxonomy): Eukaryota > Metazoa > Chordata > Actinopteri > Anabantiformes > Channidae > Channa > Channa argus. The sequence goes on along the minus strand of NC_090201.1, from coordinate 26,300,646 downwards.
GCCATTGTCTCCTCTGTGGACCGGCACCATTTTAAAATGGACTGCTTCACAAACACAGCCACACTTTTCACTCCAACTTGTCATTTCAATAGACAGGAGTAACGAGCCACACTTGGTTTAACTCATTAAAAGGTTAAGTGTAACCAAACAAACAGAGGATGGAGGACCTCACTTCAGGCTTACTAACTGTGAAAACCAGTGTCTGTCAACAACTTCTAATCTGTTACTAACTGAGCTGTTTGCTTGTTGTGACTCACTTCTGTTTAATAACTTTTGGCAGATCTAGTGAGATTAAATACAATTTCTACAGTATTTTTAGTAGTTGCTTATCTGAATGTGGTGCGGTCAACAATTAGTTTTCAAGATTTTCAAAAGCTGGTTCTAGTGTTCACAACTCCTAAAAAGTGTTCATCTGTGATCATTAATAAGCTGAAGAAAAGAAGTAAAGAATCATAATCTTCTGTTTGTCGCAGAGTTTTTCTTCCTGCAATAAGCCAAAGGCCAATGGAAAAATCCTATTGGCTTTTCTGTCGAGGGAACTGAGGAGATGCTAACGCCTCGGTTGGCCTACAGAAATACAGCATCCTAAACACCAGTGGCTTCCAAAAGAAAAACCGATGAGCCCAAAGTTCCTGATTGTGAAATGCATTCGTGAGGCTGCACATATTGTTGGGTGGAATAATAATTCTCACTCAAGTTTTCACATGATATATTTGCCTCACAGGCCACAAGTAAAATTGTCTGGGGCTTAATTTCTTGACGGTTTAACTTTATGATAAGGCTATACAGTTAAAATTAATTAATTAGAATATCTTAATTTCCAAATCTTCTAAAGCTAGTTTGAATGGATCCCTGCTCTGTAACAATTGGAACAGACAAGTAACCCAAACCCCAAGTGATCTAACATAAACAAATGTAAGTCTGAGTAATTATTCCAGATGACCAAAAGTTGGGCACTGTGTCTGACCAAAACAGATGCCGACAGACATGAAATCTGAATATTTAGCATAACTACGCACAATTGATTACAACACAAAAGCCCAAAGAAATAATAACAAACACCAGGAGCCATAATTCTCCTTGTTAGTTTTGTTTCTCCTCCCCTCCTCTTCCTTTTTTTTATCAGCTGCCATGATGTAATTTTGATTTGAGCAAAAAGCTCCCAAGCAAGCAGCAGAGACCACCTGTTGTTAGACAGTGTTATGCCTCAAACCTTGGCAGAAGATGAATAGACAATATTTTAAAAATATAAGACAAAAATCATTGGGGTTAAGGTTTGTTCAGACCATCATAGAAAATGAGGGTCTGGTGTCGGCACAGTATTTGCCCTCTAAACTCCTGGTTTGTCTAATCTCAATATAATCTGTTATTTTACAGCTCTGCAGTATGTTGGCTAATTGGACTAGAAGTGAACAGAACTGACCACCATTGAAAGGGGGCTGCACCCACAAAGGTCTATACAACAGTGATGCACATATGTTTTTTTTTTTCCTTTTTATGTTTCCATTGTAGTGGATGAAGGAATGAAGCAATGACATATTATTTTAATGATGATCGTAACACAACGAGGTGCAGGTGTTCACTAGTAAGGAAGTCAGTGCTTGATGAACAGTTAGGGTTAGGAATAGTCATTAATCAGGGCGATAAACCCCAACCCCTAGAAAAAGTCAGGGAATTTTGGTCGACCTCTAAAGTTGACCATGTTGTCAGTAGTCTGATCTTTACCTGCAGGTAAAGTGTATTAGTCTCCTTTTTAAAAAAAGATAAAGACACAATAGGAGAGAAGACGACTAAGAAACGAAAAACAAAGCTTCCAGTAATTAAGTCCAAAGGCGGAAAAATGAATCAAGATGAGATGGTAACATTAGACAGGTCACTGTCTAATCACTGTACATTTTACCATGGAGAGAGGAGAAGAATATACAGTAGGTTTGTATGTGTTGGTTGCCAAATGTACATACATGTGTATCTTGTGTACATCTGAGTTTCCACATTGCTGCACACATCCAGTACAGTACCAGGCAAAAAAGCCTAATAAACGCGTTCATTACAAATTAAACTTCAAATCAGTAGCATTCCATTTTTCTTTCCTTGTAGGTTCAGACCACAACTACACATCTTCATAAGTGTTCTCTACACACACACACACACACACACACACACACCCGTTAGAGAAATAAAAGGCTCAAAGTGTTCGCTCACTATAGAGCAGTGAGTGCAGCCGAGGGAACCAAACATCAGAGGCCCCGTTAATGCGCCGAGGAGCATTTTGTCTCCTCAAACAACTTGAAGAACAGCAGACAAAACGAGTCAGACTTGTCTCAAAAGCAGCTGCAGAAAGAGACACGCTCAGTGCAGCAATCACTTAAGAGGGAATTTTATATCAGCCAAACCTAATCTAATGCTCTGCTCTTGTTTCAAAACTTCAAACTAGACGGCAATTCATTCTGATGAGGATGGATCTGAGCGAGAGCAAAAAAGAATAAAAAATAAAGGAAAAGAATCTCACAGAAGCTGACTGTTGGTTTATGCGCAGTGACTGCTTCCATCTTTAATGGGGATCTGTAAGTGTGAGAGAGACAAAAATGGATGCATAGATAGACATAGATAGAAAAAGAACAGACAAATTTGTAAAAATAATCAGACAGCTACAGTATATTAAGTTTGCTTGCTCAAATCAAGTCGGTACAATTTTGCTCCGTACGGCACCAATTTCCACAGACAAAGAAATAAACTGCAGGGATTCACTGTGTACAGATGTAGACCGGGACTGAGAAATAAGTGTGCAAGCAGTAATTCCACAGAATTCACAGAAGGCTACACGGGTACAGATACACAAAAGAATAAAGACTGAAAGCAAGACCGAGAAAACCGAGCGGCTGCAGTTTAACAAGCTCCACTCCTCAAATGACTGTCGGACACAGAGAGGCAATTACGTTGTAGCCCACAAACTGGCCCCATGCACAGAGAGGCAAAGACAACAAGCTCCGACTGGCCGAGCTGGAGAAACACTGTAAGTGGACAGATAAAGCAATATGTGTCTGTGCCATTAATATCAGCTTGTAAACACTATACTGTGGGGAGCAGGAGCTGATAACGTTCAGGGATGTCAACAGGTCTGCAGTGTACTTTGGGGCGATAAGGGAGATGTGAAGCGGGTGGTTTGCAGTTCCTATGCAGCTCGTGGGTATTTTATTGACAGTTTTTATGTATACAAATATCTGAATTATCGGTTCACCCGAATCAAAAAAAGAGAGCCTGCGTACATCCAGTGGCTGTTAATGCATTTACGTCCCTCATCGCTCTCTTCAAGTGAATCCGTGTCTGGCTGGAAAAACTTCAGTTCTGTTGCAGAGACGCATTCGCAGATCATGATGTTGCCGCCACCAGGCTTCACTGTGTGGATGCGGAGTTTCCGCATGATACGATATGACATGTAGTGCTTTGACCGAAAAGCTCAGTTTGAGGTTTTCTATATTACAAACGACCATAATTCAGTGTTGATAAGAAATAAAAAGGTGACTTAAAAGTTTTAAAGGTCATGAAAAACCCAACCATTCACTCGGGGGCCAAATTTTCACAGCTACAGTAAATTGCACTATTCTCTAGATTTGAAAGATTTAACGGACGAGTTTTAGGACTGTGTGCCTAGAGAGTCAGAAAGTCAGAGCCATTACTGCTTTGATTCTAGCACCCAAATAACACAGCATGGTTTCGATAAGTGATTTTGAGTTTGCCTCCAACTGACGTCACGACTAACCCCTCAATGTTTTACAATATTAACCAGCCAATTCCTGCCAGCAACAATTTCCTTGTAACACACTAATACGGTGTCGGTGCCAGTCCCGAGCAACACGTTCTCATCCCACAGCGTCAGATAATCAGATGATGCTTCCTGAGGCCTCAAATTGCGCCACTTGTTTATGTCCTTTGAAGTATCATTTTGACGCCACAGGTACCTTTTGACGTTACTACTGAGGCCACACACGACTTTAATTACTCACAAACACAGCTTTAGGCTAAACAACTTCAAGTTAAGGTTAAGTTACAAGATAAATTACATAGAAACAAAGTGCTACAGTGATGTCACACCCCTACTTCCTTACTATAGTAACGCTGTGCACCACGTGTTATGATCATCATTGCGTCAAATATTGATTAAATCACCTCAAGCTGATCTCGGGGAATAAGAAGTGGACCAACATTTTTCCTGATACACTTTACGGTTGGTTTTGCTTTGGCTGCTCATCCAGCTGGACTCTCCGCCATCAACACACCCTGCTCCAGCACAAATAATGTCTGCCTGCAAAAGTTAAGGACCATATCTCTCAAACACTGGACACACACATTTAAATTACAGTATCTGCAAGGCCCATTTTTATCCTAAGCAACTTACATAAGCAGCAGTTACTAAGGGCAACTCTGGCATTCAGTGTTTTGCCAAGGGACACTTTGACATGTAGCCGGTAAGGAATCAGGAGACCAACCACGGACCCTGTGGTTTGTGGACCATAATTGTGTTCTGGGAAATGTGCTGTATGGTATTTAATTGCTTTGACAAGCAGACAGAGTAGAAAAGAAACCCACAGGAGGCAGCATGTTGTAATGATCTGATACAAAGCTCAGTGTTTAGAAGAAGATGACACTTTCACAATGGAGGCACCAGAGCCAGAAATGGACCCGGCAACCTGAGGAGCTATAAGTTAAAAAAAAAAAGTGTAATAATTAACAATCACCATGGCAACAGCTGCTTATCATAGCACTCCACTTGAACACTGATGATAATCCAAGCAGCTACGCTATAAAACAACATTCTGCTCCTTTTTGCACCCTGACTCCTTTCTCGTTCTCATTTACTCCGGATGTTTCTCCTTCTTGCTCTTTGCTGAAGTGTATGTTTGTGTGAGGTGTGAGTGTGCGTCTGATTTTGTAGAAGAAATCGATACTAAAATCATATATCAGAGAATGTGTGTAAGTGGATCATTAAGTCTCTCAGGTTGGTTATGAAAATGACAATGATGAATTATTGGTGCTTATGAACTTGGGGCAGCCAAGGTAATAGTTTGTGTGTGTGTGTGTGTGTGTGTGTGTGTGTGTGTGTGTGTGTGTGTGTGTGTGTGTGTGTGTGTGTTGAAGATTGTTGTGTTACTATGGCTAAAAGTTGCCAGGCTCAAGAAGACATCACTAAATTAGATTTAGACTCTTTTTCCCTGTTCTCTGTTCGGCCCGGCTTTTTTGATTCCCGTGCTTTGTCTCCTCTATTGTCCGTCTCTGTCCTCACTGTCTTGTCTTTCACATTGTGTATGGTGGCGGTGGGGCCATAACTGGCCAAGCAGAGGCAATAACTTGACAAAGTAGCTCATCCCTTTGCACAAACATACACACAAGGTCACACCTGGAGATGAGGGGTTGTGCAATATTGATATTGGTAATAAATATGATGATTATTTTGCAGCCTGCAGTCCAATATAGCGGCCTGGAGCAAGGTTCAAATAACATCGGGTTTGTATGTGGGTGTGTGAGCGACTGTTTAAATTCTAATGCTGCTCTGTCAGGACATCCAGTGGGTTTTAAAGTTATTGAAATAAACTGTATTGGACAATTCTGCTCTAATAAAATCAGGTTGTGGCAGATATACATGTGAGGTTTTAAGATTTATGATATGTGTTAAATTTAATTTTATTTAAGCTTTTCTTTAAATTAATATTGTGTGTTTAATCCTTCAACATTTCCCTTCGCATTAGAACTTTGTGGATGTGTTCGTCTCAAGTATCACCATGGTGACGGTGATGCGTATTCATTGTGTGCATGCTGATGGGCTGATTGTGTGTCAGCCCGAGTCGGCCAATCAGATCACTGGGTTCATTGCCGCCACATACAGGGACACAACTTTACACACACATATTATGTCTGATCATGTCCTGACTTCTTGGTACCGTCTTCTGTCTCTTTTTATAAATCTCATTTTCTGAGAACATCATGACTTCATCTTCTGCAGGATCAAGGCTACTGATTTAAAAAAAAAAAAAAAAAAAAAACATGTTATGCAAGTGTTCTTATTTAATAAATTATTATTTTTTTGTCTTTTAACTAAAACAACCATTACAATAAAAAGTTGAAAACTATAGAAAGAATCAAACTTGAAGGAGTAAAATAGCTTAAAATCTAATGTTAGAGAGACTGGATCTGTCAAAGTGTAATACACAGTTCCCATATGTATCTAGACAAATGTAAACTCATTTTTTTGTGACAACATCTTAATTGATGGACACTGAGCTAATACAAATGTTCCTTCATCATAAAGTTGTTTTGTTAAAATTAATGTATTCAGTTAAATCGTGTTTATTATTTTACTATAACTTCTTTTATGCTTCCCTTCGCCGTTTTGTGTTACTTCTGATGATAAAACGACATTTTTACTAGATAAAAGTGCTTTGTTGTTATGTCAGGTTTGGGGTTACATGCAAGAGGATGCAACGAATGACCTTCTTGTTTTTAAATGATTCATTTTGATGAAGAAACATTTGTACTAACAGAATGTGCATTAAATATTTTGTAATTTAAAAAAAAAACCCAAAAAGTTTTACTCTTTTTGCCATTTCAAAATGAGGGGATGCAAACTTCTGCACCCAGCTGTGGATGTCCAAACAAGTTTAATACAGTTTGAGAGATGCAGCATGTGTTACTACCCTTGTTACAACCTACAGTATCACTTCTGGGTGGGATTTGACACTAGCTGGACACAGACGTCACAATAAGGAGGTAACGTCTTGAACCATCCGACTAATGAAAGAATTTTAATCCAAATAAATCATTTTGAATAAAGTTAACAATTAAACATGACAAAAAGCACTATAACTTACATTTAGACTGTGTGGGGACTGTATTCCTGAATGCAGAGTGCAGTTGTGTGAGAGCTGACAATGTACACGCTTAGCGAACAGTGAGGATCCCCATTGTCGAGCATGTAAAACGGTTACACACAGTGTTGGGGCTTTAAATGTTTGCAGCCACGTGTCAATGCTTTATACAGCTAAACTGTGTGTAAAAGTAAAAACTTAAGTGCTGTAACTATGGATGTATATGAAATATTTGGGTGGTTGATTTCCAGTACATAGAGTGTGACGTCATCAAAAAGTGTCACTTGCTGCTAAAAGCTTTTCTCTCTAGAAAACAGTGGATCTGGCTGCATGAGACTCCGAGAACTTCAGTTTTTACATTCTCATTTCTACACATATTAATACCATACTTTACCAGTTCATTTTTATTTGGGCCTCTCTGTGGTTTATTTCACATAATCTATAATTTCCAAAACTTGAATTGCTTGCTTATATGAGTTCCTCACGCTCACACACTATGGGTGTTAAATACACTCTGTCTTTAGGGTTTGAGAAATAATGTGCCAGGCAACATCAATGAGACTTTAAGCGATTTAAGTGTGTGTCCACCGCCTCAAACACACTGTCTGATTTCGTTGTGTGTGTGTGTGTGTGTGTGTGTGTGTGTGTGTGTGTGTGTGTGTGTGTGTGTGTGTGTGTGTGTGTGTGTGAGAGAGAGAGAGAGGAAGAGGGAGAGAATCCACGGTTTAAAGGCCGGCGATAATGCTTTAGCTTGACACTTTGATGACCTGATGAAATTGTAGAGGATGATTGCCAGCGTTCATATCTCTGCTTGCCATCTCTCTCTCTTCCTCACCCACACACACACACACACACACACACACACACACACACAGTTCTGTCTCAGTGGGTTCATCATCTTCACTCTTCTCTCTCTTTGTCTCTCTCTCTCTAACCTCTGTGGTCTGTCGCCACTCTTTCCATCCAGCCCAGTGCAACCCTGCCTCCATGTTTTTTTTTTCCTCTCTCTTACTCACTCGTATTCACACAAGCAACAGACACACACACACGCACACGCACTCACAAACACACGTATAATAGCTTTCATTTCACAGCACATTGCCACCATTATTTGCCATTTCTACCAATGGCCATAATCATGAAGACTGAGATGAGTATATGGTGAACTCATTCCCTCTCCAGTCAGATCAGCCTGCTCTCACCCTGTGTACGTGTGTGTGTGTGTGTGTGTGTGTGTGTGTGTCTGTACACAGTATATCTGTTTAGGTGTATATTGTCTATTTGTGTGAGTGTGTATGTTAGGCTGCACTTCACATTTGTATTCGTGCCACTTTTTTGTTGTTGTGTGTGTTTTTTAGCATGGACATATTCAGTTTTGGATGTTTAGATTTGTGTGTAAATGAAGATCTAAACCCACCCCAGGGTCCTTTTAGTGCAAACTGTGCATGTGCCTGTCGTGCATGTGTGGATTACTTTCTACTAACACAGCCCAGACACGTCAAGCTCCAGTTAGGCTGTGACTCCTAATTGCCCGTAGTTCTTATTGGCCAACCCAGTCTCCAAAAAGTTATGCTCCCATACAACTAAATTGCAAACGTGATTACATTTTCCTGGAAAACATAACTTTAACCACATTATGTTTCTGTGAATGTAATGAAATTATGTCGTCACGTAATGTAAATGATGAATTGCAACTACATTTATAGTCAACATATCAATATGTTGATTTGTTACCAGACACCATATTTTTGTTCCCCAAAATATCGGATCCTCCATTTTGTTTGACTACAGCCTTGTTAAAGGATTTTATGGTTGTGATGAGGCAGGTACAGGAGCTGGTTGGGGTCAGAGGACAGTCCTGCTACTTTTCCCTTAAGAAGAACTCAAACTTAAAATCACACCATGCACTGGAAGATGACCGTCATTCTTCAAAACTCATAATCGAATTTGCAAATTTCGGAGAGAGGGATCTTCCACGGCAGGGCCAGATCTAGCCTGTCTCTTTTGTTTCGTGGCTTAGGAGAAATACTATTTTATTTTGATTAGATCTGCATAATTTATTGTAAATATGTTGGTTAATAGTGGTAACTAATGCATTAATATCTTCATTTTGTACTTTTACCCTCAAAGCCTTCGACACGTTTGAAGCAGCAACGAGCTCCAGCTCTGGGATGAACATTTTGAGCAACATGGATTTTGGTACAAGAATGTAACTCTGCAGACTGTTGGAAGCAGCTGTTGATGACAGTTACAGCACTGACTTTATCAGGCCCTGATTTGATTTTGAAAGCATATTTTCACTTCAAGCCGTGACTGGTTCCAACATTAGAGCTAAAACTAAGTGATAAAAAGCAACTGATGTTGGACAACGATAAACTAAGCTTTTAAAAAATATTACATACAAACATTTTTTTTTTTTATCTCCAGACTCATAGAGACAATTGCTTTGCTTCCACTTTGGCTGCAAACATCCACGTTGTTTCCCTGAAAGATCAGATTTTTTTTGAGTTCACACATTCTCTCACATTAGCTCCAAACATTAAATTAGTATATCGACTTCTTTTGGACAACAAGAAAAGCAACAGAGAAAGAGAGTCTCAGCTTTGACACACGAAGACAAGATAGAGCAAGTCTGTCTCCTAAAAATCGTGGTCTCTTACAAATACACTGCAAACGTCATTACGTTTTCCAGAGAAAAACTTCATTTTACACAAATTGTGTTTTATCGCTTTTAAACACGTCCATGATCAATACACATCCACATCAATACAATGCATTAGAACATAATGATTAACTTTGACGTTTGCTGCAAAAACGTGACCGCGTTTGGAGTAGAGTTGCATGGGAACATATCTTTTTTTAGGAGACAGGGTTGGATAAGGTTCGCTTTCAGAAAAAGAAGAAAAACCCTTAGAGAAAAAGAAAAAAGAATTTTGTACAAAAAATTGGACCGAAAGAGAGAAAGAAAAAATGAAGAAAAAGGAAGATGAGAAGTAGAACAGAGATATACAATAGGATGTCAGGAAAGGCCCCTTTTATAAAACTATGTTTAGGTGGAATGGAGGGCTTCAATCTTCCCTCGGGCTTCCTTACAGTGTTATTGCAGGACTAAATAGAGATACAATTTTTTCCCTAAGAGAGACAATTTTCTCTTCGATGCTCTTTGCTCGATGTGAAGGTTGCTGTAATTTAGCTCCTCGCCTGGGGAGGAACACGGTGCCACAGCTAGGTCATCAGGAAGCATCGGTTCACTAAAATGCCAAGGAGATTATTCCTTGTTTCAGGTTGTTAAAAAGCAGGCCCGGAGAGATGGAGAGGATGTCGGCGCAACGGAGAACAAAGCAAGAAGAGGTGACAAAAGAGGGGAGAGAAGGAGATGAGAAGAGAGGGCAACAGGAGACAAAGATAGAAGAGGCTGGGAGACGAGAGCAGACGGGGTGCGGAGACGAGAGGAGATCGCTGGGAACCAAGGAAGGTAGGTAGCAAGAAACAGGTGGGTGGGAGACGATCAGAAGTGGAAGCTGAAATAAGAGGAGAGAAAAAGTGGAGAGAACAAACATGGAGAAGCAGACGGGAAGCTTGACAGTATTGAACTTGCACAGAAAGTTACTGTGATTTTCCTTTTTAAGGGCTAAACACTCGTCATCACGAGTAAACTGTCAGGTGTAAAACACACAAACGGAATATTCACTTGGTTTTACATTTAGCCAAAATGCGCGCACACACACGTGTGTGTATATGTGCCCACTGTTCCCCACAGGTTGATGGGTTAAAGCTAGAAAAAGAATTTCATTGTAACATGGATGTATAGTCTGGAAAAACCAGTAACAGACACGAGGGTTAAACATTAATAATCTACAAAAACACCACACAGACCGTTTGCTAACAACCCTACTTTTTTTTTTTTTTTTACATACAAAAGCCACCAACAATTACGTTACAAATAAAGTTTTTATATTTGCTAAAAACACTAAAGAAAACAGTTCTCACACACGTTTTCCCCCTTTCCCGCACTCAGTCAGGCACTTGGTATAATCCAGGTAAAAGGTTTATAAGCCTGTTCACTCGGATGGCCAGCAGCCCCCGAGCGGCGGAACAGTTACTCAAGATAAAAGAAAAAAGAAAAATTAAAATAGCTTAAAGAAAACTAACTTAAGTTCTAAAATAATTAAATGTGCATATTTCATTGCCAAACAAAAAAAATAATATAAACCTAACACTTAAATCAAATGTGCTGCTTTATATTTATTATATATTTATATTGTATTTATGTGTATTTGCATTTCTTTTATAACTGTAACTGTGAATGTCTTATTAGGGAATGGAACCAACTTCAAAAGAAACGTTTTGTTTTCCATTCAGGTCCATTTTTAAAAACTACTCACATGTTTTCTGTGTGTTGACAGAGATACTATATTGGTTTCCGGGCACAGATAGCTAGTAATTGAACCTTGGGTCTGTATATCATATGTAACACTAAGCTGTGGAAGATGGAGCAGCAGAGCTATGAGAATGCAGTCAAAAAGAGGGAGTAACACTACAGGTGTGTGTGTGTGTGTGTGTGTGTGTGTGTCTATTAAGCCCAGCAAGGAATTGGAGCAGACCAGCGGACATCATTATAATTCTAGGTCGAGGGCTGACTTATCACCTCTTGCTCTCCTGCCGCGTGCTCAGTGGCCCATACTAATATACACATACACATACAACCCCCCCTCCCACCCCTCCCATCCCCTCCCATCCCCCCTCAGCATTGTCACGCTGGGTGGAAATATGACCTCTGGTCCTGTTGTGTGAATCACAACATGCATCCAGTACACAAATATGCTAACATATGCACAATGCTTCACACGTGCACACATGTCACTACACAGATGATTACTCAATTCCACAAAGGTAGACACACAAACACACACACACACACACACACACACAGTAGGAATGACTTCTAACCTGTGCTGCAGCAATAATCTTTTTGTAGGAGGGAAACAATCTCCCAGCATTGTTTTCATTGTTGTTAGCTGATGTTTACGATTGTTGTCCTGCAGCTTTGCATCCAAATGACGTTGGAACCTATTTCTTTAAATTCCATTGTACTGAGCCAAAAGCCCCAAAGGTTTGTCCCGTTTTTTTAAAGACCTATCAGAAATATTATGAGATGCAGTTTGCCCGTGGAGCTCTCTGCTTGTTGTTCTGTAACCCTGTCTCTATGTTGAATATGCTGAACCCGGATTGTTCCCTTCTGGGTTTGACTTTTAGCCTCTCAAACACATTTGCTACTCAATAACCTGGAGCTGCTCAGCTAAAAGGGTTGTTCTTCAGCAGGCGCGTGGGGCCCTGATTGTCTTCTAATATAAGACAAAAATACCACGATGGAGGTGTTGTGTCTGTCTTATCTATATGGTAACTAGCTCTGCTGAAAAAAAACAACAACATGTTATTCTGAACACTGCTCACGTTGTAACCACTGATTACACGGATCCATCAGCTGAAGGGGTGTTTCCAATTGTTTTTCCATCCGACGGCAATCAGAGGATGCTCGGGGAAGTGTGCAGCTCCAATGACCTTCATTTAACAAATGTTAGCGTTAAATTAAGTTGAGGGTGTTTTTACATGAAAAAAAAAACATCCCACTGTTAAATACCTGTTCTTCAGCAGCAGAACATGGCCACAACAAACATTATTATTATTATAAGTGCATTAGAGGTTTGAAGAGATTCTCTTCCTGAAAAACTATATGAATATTGGTTGTTGTTAGGCCGTTTCACTGCTGAAGAGCTGTGTTTGGGATCCTTTGCTGTGCGGTGTAAGGACCACCAGACCCCGTTTGTTGGCAGAGAGCGGTGGATTGTAGACCTGGATGAGAGTGTTTGGGTGGCTTGAAGCCAGTGCAGAGGTGTGACGTGAAGTTACGAAAGTGCTGGTGCTGACTGAACAACTTTTAAGCCTGATAATCTTCCTAAATCTAAACTTTTTTCGGTAGCGACTGCGTCTCAAAGACTGTGTGTCCAAACCCAAACAAGCTGCTACGTTTGCACAGTAGCGATCCATCGTTTTCGAGATTTTAGATTGAGAGATAGAAGCGTAATTCCGCCATAAACACCCATCGAATGTACAGCGCGTTTCAAAATTAAAGATAAACGTCAGTCTCTAAATACTTCACCTTTAGTGGTGAACCGTCCGCTGCCAGCACTTTCCAAGCCCCTCACAATTTTAACGGGCAGACTTAAAGTAAAACTTCATCTTCTTCTCGAAGTTGTCTAAGCGCAGCAGTTGTTGGTGGTTTGCAATTACAGTTCCATTTGTTGTACCGGCCCTTTTCAAACCACTTGTGATGATGGTTGGTAAAAGCTGCGATTATCACTAACAATTGTTAAAGCTTGTTGCTTGACAAATGTAATCCAAGACAAAATATAGTCTTTTGAAGCACAGTCATTTTGTCAAACATCCCTGATTTTTCACTAATAATCTTTATTCTTAGTGGAATTGTGTTAGTTGTAACAACATTGCAGTGTTTAACTAATTTATTTGTGTGACCGCATACAAATCATTAAAATGTAATTATGAGCACAGTTCTGATGGAAGAGAAAGTTCGAGCTCGCCTGTGGTAAACTGCGAGCACATTTCTACGTACCGTCTCTTAAATAACTGGCCTCTGCGGGCAGATGGGTGATTACTGACTGTAATCAGTGCCTCTCTGACTAAAACCCCACCAGCACAAAAAGCAAAATCGATTGCGTTTGTTTGTGTGTACAAGCATCTAAATTGACTTCGTTGTGTGACAGATAAAATTATTAATATATATTTATCATCCTTTTTTGGTGTGATAATGATGAAAATGATGAGAATGAAGAGCAGTTGGGTGAATGTGACATGGTCCTTATTAATGTCTTACCTGGCCGTAAGGTAATAAACAGTCCACTTTTTCCAACCCTGTCTCCAAAAAATGTCGTTCCTATACAACTAAACTGCAAATGCCATCACATTTTTCCCAATGAGCCACATTGTGTTTCCAGTAAGAATATGTTGACATGTAACGTAAACTACTAAACATATCCATAAAATGTTACAAGACGGGTTTTTGTCGGCCGAAATATCCGGTTTCATTTTCCGTCATGATACGTGATCCTGCCCTACGTTTGTGTGAATGCAGCGCTATTAAAGAAGAGTTTCATAGGGTCAGTGGAAGATTGAGGGCTGGTGTAATACAGGAAAATGTACCAAGATGTGTTTTATCGCTTTTAAACACATCTGTGAGCTTTCTCTCAAACCCTAATGTCCAACACTGTCTCATCTCACAGCGACAGATATTGATGCAGCCTAAGGTGTCAAAGTTAGGTCAAGTTCGAAGACAAGTTACATTAAAATGGGACACACATACTTTGTGAGTCGAACCCCAGTCTTGTTGTTGTGGAAAAGTCCTGTGTCTTGTTCTACCATCCACCACCCAAACTCCCTCTGTATGAGAGTTTTTCCTCTTCTTACTTTACCCCATCGATTTAGCCGTCAAATACTTTTACTTACTCGCTTAAAACTCGATTTAACTGAAATGTCTGTCTAATATTTGAAAAGATATTTTGGTCAGTTTTGGGCTCAAAGAGAAGCTAATCATAGAAAAAAGAAGTTTCACGATCGGCAGCGTTGTGGCCTAATTTACTGGCAGTTTATTTTAAATCAGTGCATAAATGTTGGAGATGTCTTCATGTCTAAAACAAACTCTCAGCCACTCTCATATATTCATTGCAACTGGACGTGATAAAGGTTTCACATCATCATCCCATTAATAAAAGAGAGAGGAAACACAAAGCTTTGTCTTATAATTGGAAGGCCAACAGCTTTTTATTCTTACAGACGAGAAACACGCTGCTGGTGACATTTTAGCAACGTTACACATCCACAGGACATGTAAAACAACACACACACAAACACACACAAAGTCAATTCTTTCATTCTCACTTTTTCATCTCTCTCTCTCAAACTCGCAGACCTTGTCTGATTCTTGTAATGCGTTTGGTGATGGGGGTCGCTGGCCTTTTAGATCTACACTAAGGTATAGGAAATGGATAAAACAAGAAGAGCAGGAGAAAGGAGAATGTGGGAGGGTGAGAGGAAGGAGTAGAAAAAAAAAAAGAATAAGAAAGAAGATTAGAAGATGTAACCAGCACCACTGCAGCATTAATTATGATAAGAGGTGAAGTTTGTTGAGTGAGATTCCAATTATTTCTGCTTGATTTTATTGTTTTTAATGCTGGAATGTGTCAATAACATGTGCATTTAGAACACGGATGAGGCTGATAATAGCAGTTAATTGTAAGCATGTATTTTAAATATTATAAAATTTGCTTCAAATTAAGCAGCGGCCTCTAAAATGACTAAATGCTAAATAGTACTGTCGCTGCCACTTTGTACATGCTTTGACGCATCATACTGAGGCTACAGTCAGCCTTTGGCGTTGGACTATTGGACGCTCCACCTTTTGACGCCAGAAGAACGACGTTATATACACAGAAAAACAGCTTCAGGGTAAAGTTAAGTTGGAAGATAAAGATAAACGACATAAAAACTAAACACTACAAACAGTGACATCATCACACATGTACGTCCTTACCATAGTAAACACGTTGTGTAACATCCTGCACCGGCCCCCGGTGTTGGACCATCCACCACCCTATGAGAGTTTATATTCTACATGATTCCTTTGAGCGTCAAATATCAAAGCGCCTGCGTTTCCATACAACTACACTGAAAGCTGAGAGACTCAATGACCAACCCGACTGGGTTGACTTCGGGGAACCCAATTTGAACAATCAGCATTTTAGCTCCATTGGAAATATGGATTTCGAGCAGACGTAAAGAAAGAAGAAGCTTTTTAGACAAATGCCAAAAGGTCTTAGACAGATCGAAATCAGGTCAAGACACATAGTTGTGCATGTTTACGTCCTGTAAACACTATGTACCACATTCCAGCACCAATGATGCTTAGTCTCTCAGAATGAGCAGCTTACCAGCTTTTCATCATAGAAAATTTACCAGGCAGCATAACGGCAACATGCATCACTTCTTATATTGTTTTTGGTGTTTAAATCTGCGACAGAGCAGCAACGATTGTAACATGTAACTGATACTATGAAGCGTGTGTGAACGAGGCTCCCGGTCCCTTCAGGACATGTTAGCACTACACATTAATCTACACGTCCCGCTGTGCTTCTTGTAGTTTGAACATTTGAACAACTTTCTATACATCTCACGGAAAGTTAGTGATTTCATCGTTGACAAAGTTTACTGTGTAGATATGTACAAGCACAGGTGCTTAAAGGGTCCTGAAAATCATAACTTGGCATTTTAAAACCCGAAGATTTGCCCAAGGGCTATAAATCCCAGTCTTTCTCCCTCTGTCCACCATTTGCTGATGACAGCAGGCAGATCAAACGGTCGTCGCTGTGACGGACTTTCCTTTGAAAAACTGCAGCTGAAAGAATATTAAAAGAGCGCTGAAGATGGAGCAGGCAGCAGCCAGATACCTGTCTGTGTGTGCGTAAGTGAGTGTGTCGGGATATGAAAGGCTCCTTTAAAAATAGATGAAAAGTGCTGACATTGCCAGTCATTCTGGCTTTCTACACTCTTCTTCACACACACTCCAATACGCAGTGCAGATATACACACACTCCTGCAGACTGCTATTTATACGATCTCTCTCACACCTTCTCTTTGTCTGCTCAGTGCTCAGAAAGGCCAAATCCTATTATTTCACAACTCTTGTTCTTTCTTATTTATAACAGTGTCTTATTTATATCAGTCCAACGCCTTCCAATATTTTGTTCTCGCACAAAAACACATCACAGACAGTGTGGAGAACCAGACTAATTACATTAATGCAGAATTTCCACTGTGACTGTCTTTGTTTCTGTCGCTGGCTCGTGCACACACACACACACACACACACACACACACACACACACACACACACACACACACACACACACACAACAGAATCTGACAAGGACCATGCTGATCATTTTAATTCAGTCAATGGCCCCAACTACTAGTTTCCTGCTTCTGGATTGTTCAGTGCATTAAGGCAGCCTCAGCTGTCATAAGGCGACAGGCAGGGGACAACCCTGGACATGTCTCCAGTCTGTCTCAGGGCCAACACGGAGCGACAATTCACACTCACATTCACACCTACGGGAAATTTACAGTCACCAATTTAAATGCACCCAATGTGTTTGGACATCGGGGGGAAATGGGGAGAATGGGCAAACTCCACACGGAAAGGCCGCAGCCAGCCTGGGATTCGAACCTTCGAGCGATGAGGCGGCAGCGCCAAACAACTCCACCATTGCGCAGCAAATTATACAGTATGGACAATAACAGCTTAGACATCAATCCTGCTGTGCTCATGGTCCGTGGGCCCAGACTGGTCAATGCCTTCCTACGCAGGACCCCCAGACTAAAAGAGACACAAGGCAACTACAATTTAAGCTTTCACATCCTTTTTGGGTTTATTGTCTCCATCGGGACAGGGATAGCGTCTTTTTAATCCCAGTGTCTATTTTTTTCCGATTCTGCATGACTTTGGGATCACTTGATTTCTATTTTTGCTCATTTTGCATACCCTTACTCATTTTGTGTCTGTCTTTGCTCATGTTTTATGATGAATCTGAACTCTGTCGCTGTCAAACCTGGGCTCCCGGGCTCTTGCCTCATATGCCTGTTGCCTGTCAACTGCACTTTTTTTAACTCTCTACCTAGCAGCCATCATCCTTGTATGACTCTCTCCTACACTGTACACCCTCCACAAATCCACGGTGACACATGTCTACATCTCCAGAGTATGTTTTTACACCGTGCGGCTCTGCCCACCGGTTTGACCAGGGGGAGTCCCCCACAGCACTTGTTGACAAGTAGCCGAGCAAATGCCGACTCGCTGGCGTCCTCAGACATCACCGGCAGTAAGGCCGAGATTCTGTCAATTGGAACTTTAATAAACAACCTGCTTCAGTGTCAGACGACCAACTAAATGACCATTCTGGCTACTCAGGGGGGTGTTCCCCCTTTACAAAGGGCAGCTGGTGACAAACAACACTGTAGGAAGAAGTTGTACTCACTCAGATTTATCGCCATGTGTTACTTTACAGTACACTGAGGCAGACTGAGTCCCTTAAGATAGACAACTTGAAGCACTCTGGGAGAACAAAGCAGTTTTAAGAGCAGTGCTTACAATCTCCACTTTTCCACTGAAATTCTGCCCTTATGTCACAAGACAGCGCATTTACTTTTCAAAGGAACTTTTCTATGTATTATGTATATACAATATTTTGAAAAACAATGGCTTAAATTGTCAGAACGTGTGTCTGCATTGTAGCACTGTGATGCCGTTTCGTCTTACTCTCTATACGACTCAAATGACAATAAAGAGCCTTGAACCTAATGTGTAAGCAAATATAAAAAACAAAGGAAATTTCCCACAGTTTAACACGTGCAGTGGCTTTAACCCAGGAGCTGCAGAGTTCTGTGCATTCTGTCCCCTGTCTTGTCTACACTTCCTCCTCGGGCTGAAACCAGTAGTGACGACGAGGATCTGATTGAGATGAATGAGCTGGAGAACTGATGACCTCTGACCTCTGCCGCATCTGGCGAGGAGTAGATAACTTTTTTCACTCCATCTGACACTTTCGCTCCTCTTGCTGCAAATTTACTTTTCGAAGGCTTCCTCCCTATTTATGTCCTTTCTCACTGTGCCATACCCTCCGTTCATAGCTGCACCTTTTCAACCCTCTACCTTGCAGCCATCATTCTTGTATGACTCTCTCCTACAGTGTACGCCCTCCGTTCCATTTGGAGCTTTTTTATTTTCTCGCTCTCTCTGGCTCCCCTGCTTTGCTGATGTTTAATAAATTCCTCTGTTACTTCGATTCCATTCCGACGCCAGGCCAGCTAATTTAAATGTGAAGCATTTAAAATGTCAATTACCAGCTAATTAAATTAATGGCACAATTTGATTTAGCCATTTTGCCCTGAGCGGTGGATAAATTGTCTGGGCTCAGGAGAGGAAAAGGGTTTAAGTGTTTAATATGGCTGCTGCTTGACTTGCATAAACACACACAAAAAGAGACTCCACATGATCTATGAGGAAACTGGCTGTAGAAGAGGAGAGGAAGGAGGAGAGGAAAGGTGGAGAAGAATAGGCCAAGAAAGGATTTTCAAAAGGAAAGACGGAGCACGAGGATGAAAAGAGGAGGGAAAAGCGAAAGAGAACATGTTGAGAAAAATGATAAGTGAAAATCCAAACAAATATGTAGAGAAGGAAGCAAATTACTGAAAGATAAAGTGAAGGACGAAATATTGAACGGAACGGAAAATGGGGAAGATGGAAGATGAGGTTTATGACAATAAGACAGAGTGCATGCAGAGGAAAGAAGATATGGGAAACAAAATAAAGGGAAAAACAAATTAGAGGAGTAAAAACAGGAAGAAGAGGAACTGCTAAAAGATGCAGTGAAAAGACAATGGAAAGAAGGATGAATCAGCCAGATTACGAGCAGACAGAAAACACAAACAGGTGAATACAAAAGAAGAAATAGAGGAGGGGGTGGTGGGGTGGAGAGCAGCAGGATGGATGAGCAAAGCGTCCCTTACTCAGTTTGAGTCTTGTGAGCTTGTGGTAAATGGAGTATTGATTCAGAGGAGATGAGATTTTCAGAGTAAACACATAACCAAACTCCGTGCTCTGCTGTGGACCCAGTGCACTCACTGGAGAGTTACAGTCAGTGTACGACGCAGTGCTGACGCTGCTCTCATTCGGGGCCGCTCCACTTCTGTGCGCAATACACGACTCAATTATCCGGAGACTCAAAAGCAGTTTTTTATTCTGCTGCTGTGCCTTCAAACTAGACCTTCTTGTTATGACTGCAGCGAGCAATAGGGCAAAACCCGACTTTTCAGGAGGTTATAAGTTGTCTACTAATGAACTTATGAGTGAAATTAGATTAAGAGAGAGACTTAGGGAGGACCGGACGGTTGGGCATGAAAGCCAAGGATTTCCAACTGGGAAACTGTTTGCTTCCCATCTACCGTCCCAGCTGATACTAGATGTTTGTACTTCGGCTGCAGCTCAGTGAGTACAGCAGTGGTCCACATACCACAGGGTCGTGGTTTGATTCCTTGTCCTGGCTATATGCCGATGTGTCCTTGGGCAGGACAATGAACCCCAAAGTGCTATGTAAGCAGACCAATTAGCATTAACTACTGTATCCCACAGTTCTTCCCAAACCTTTATTCATGACCTGCAACTAAGCTGACTGATTAAATGCATAGACCTGAGAAGACTGCAGCTCTACGTCTAGGTGTGAATGTCTCTGTGTTGGGCCTCAGATAGACTGGAGACCTGTCCAAGGTGTACCCCATCTCTTGTCCAATGACAGCTGGGACCTGAGCAAAATAACTGGTTCCAGATAAATGAACCATTATTATGAGTCGATATAAGCAGAAACCCGTTCATTGAATGGGGAGGTTCCATCCAGATCGGATGCAAGAGAGCATATTTACGTTATCTGTCCATCAACTGTGCCTGTGAAAATAAGTCAGCAAGCATATGGATCAGCTAAAGTTACTGTTTGTACAGTGTTTCTTGTCTGAAAGAGCTCGTTAAAAACACACGACTTTACCAGAAAGAGATACATAAAAATAACGAAGTGATTCAAAACGACTAAAAACGGACGAAAAAATCTAAATAAAAAAGAAAGGCCACACCCTAAAGGACACAAACCATCAACAGCAGGCTCAAAATGACCTAAATGCAGAAAATGCCACGAAAAATGGTCCAAAATGGACTCTAAATGTCCAAAGTTACACAAAAGGTCCAAAAACAGACACAAAATCACTACAAAAGCCAAGTTATTTTTGCAATTTGTCCATGAATGCAGACAACCAGTGTGCGCTGAATGTGTTTCTAGTGGATGACAAACAAATCTGGAAGGTCTAGTTACTGGTGCATCCTGGCCACAAACCACAGCGTGAAGACAGAAGAACACTCCAGGCAACTGTGTGAAAGGATTAATGAAAAGCAGAACTTAGCGGGTGGATACAAGAACATTTCCAAGTCATCATTGAGGGGTCTTAAAAACCCCATGTCTGTGTAAAAACAGACTAGTGAGTGACACCTACGACTCCTCTGAAGGAGTTACGTGAAGCAGAGATCGGAGAAACTGTGCACACAGTAACTTTTGGCGACTTTCTTCACCGATCGAAGCTTTAGAGGAGAGGAAGAGGTTTAGATTAAGTCTCTGCTAGAGTTGGTCAGAAAGCATGTGGGCGATTCAAATCTCTACTGGAAGAAGATTCTACAGTGGGATCAGACCAAAACTGAGCTTATTCAGACCAAATGCTGTGATGCTATGTACTGATGGACAACTCATTCCGGAACCCACAGCCATTCTACTACTTCTATTACATATCATGTATGATTTCAGTGATTATTCTCCGGCAAACACCATTTTGTACTTGTAACCACTACTTTCTGATCCAACACATCCTTCTTCTGAGAACAGCTGTTTTCTTTATTTTCTTTATTATATCATGTTGAGTTTGTTGCCTCACATGTAATTAACTTGCATACGGAGTTGCATCTAATGAAAAACAAACTTTCCAGCAGCTCGACGTTGCCAAGGCCAAGCTCTCCAGCGATCAATACACAGAGATCATAAAGTGAAACAGTGGTTAGGAAATCAAAATGAGGTATTGCCTTTGGCACTGGTCTAATTATGGGCACTTGTGGAGGGGGGGGGGGGGGGGGGGGGGACAGCTCAATTGATGTTTCCACGCAAATGTTTTTCCCAGAAATCAATACATGGCTTTAGCAGTGCTTGCATTCAATAGCATGATGAGGATTTACGTGGACGAACTCACTTCTATACTTGTGAGGACTTTTACTGACCTCATCTCACAACTTCATGAAGCTACAGTAAAAGCAGCCCTGAAGTCTCAACCCTCAACCAGCTTTGTGACAAAACGAAGACTAACCATCTTTCTTGAAGCTCGTCCTTACAACGACAAGTTGCAAGAAATTCTCAACTCATCAGACGTAGAACAATTACAAATTACTCATACTTCATTTTGTTTCTTGGAAAATTATTCCCACCACTTGAACGTTTAATGATTTATTCATGAAGTGCACTAAAGACACAGTGTATGTGGCGCATTTTTAATGCTAAAACAAGTCTGACAATCTGTCTCAACATGCGTTTTTCTTCATTAGTTGAATGTTTCTTTTGTTTGCATGTGTCTTGATTAAGGCTGGGATGAGTCTTGTCCACTGCCGAGAGGTGCTTGTTATGCCGCAAACAGCCTGTTTGCGTTGCGGTTGATTCCACATCTTTAGTAGAGAACCTCTGTCTGCTGTATTTCTGCTTCTCCTGCTCGTTTTTCAGTCCAAATCAGAGCATTTTTGAAATCGGCTTAATTAAAAGGGGACTCAGCTTCAGTCTCTATTGTCGTCTCCTTTCTTCTTCAGGTGTGTATATGTGCATTTGTTGTCCCTTTGACTTAGGGTGTGCAGGCTACCTGTTCACAGGTACTGGTCAGGTGAATTAAAGCATAAGTGGCCTTGTATTCTCCTCACAGACCTTGTAGCAAACCTTTGTTCTGTTACTCATTAAATGCAACCATGTGGAAATTGAGTTTTCAAAATATCTGTATTTTGAATTATATTTACCAGTCACCAGCAGAAGTGCGGGATGAACTTGGATGAAAAAACATGTCGTAAGTTGCGTCACATTCATTGTTTGTGATGACACAGACTTTTTTTATTTTTTATTAAGGTGCTTTGTTAGTCTTTAACAACAAGTTCTTTTCACACTGGCTTAGTGGGTCACAACCCTAAAGATCATAACAAATCACTAAATGGCAGATTGCATTTTGTTTCCTACCTCCACCTGTAGGTACTGAAAATTTGTACTTGAGTATTTTTAGAACCCACTGAACCTACTAGAATGTAGAAGGATGCTGCTTCCAGTGTCACTCAATGTGTCTATATGTAGACAAGATTCTGACAGGTTTATCATGCTGATGTTTTTTTTATTGTAATACCCTTTATTTTTCTAGTAAAGAAAAGACTCAAAGTAATCTGGAACACTATTCAAATTACTAATATATTGCAAAATTTGGACACTGACAGCTGATGCATAGCTGCACAGAACAAAATGCAGAACTTAATTTGAAGCCGAAAGCTGCTTGATGCAACTGAACTTGACGTGTAGTATCTTATTGTAAAAATGAATTTGTGTCCGAGATAGAAAGAATAAAAGAGGTCAAATAACAAGAAATGTACGTAAAGGTGAGAAACATATGTATTTATGTCTTTACACACACACACAGGTTGAAAAAAGTGAAAGAAAACATGTAATTAGCACAAAAACTGCAGAGCTGGATCCTTTACACTTAAATACACATTCTCTCTCGCGCGCATACACACACACACACGAGCAGAAGACAATTGTGCGTGGCATGCTAACAGATATCTCTCCAAGACTAAGGCGAGACAGTAATTACAAGCATCCTCAATCGGCCTGTTAGCATTCAGTTGCTGCTGTTGCCTTATCGCACTGAAACACTGATTCACCACAACAGCACCAGAAATCATGTGCTAAAGGCCCAATCAGAGGCCACACACTCAAAGATTGAAATCCTGCAATGTCGCATTAGAGACTTATTCCCATTTTAAATTAGTCAGACTGAGCATTTGGCACCAGTTTGCAGAACTAATTTTGATTAATATGTCACTGGTATCATTTGTGAATGAGAACTATTGCGTTTAGAATTGTTTGCTAACCACTTCCTCTATTGCAGTTTCCTTCACTTAAAGCGGCTTGTAAACTAATTTGAGTTCTATCTGGTTTTGGCCCTGAGGATTCAACTGAGGTTACATCATCCGTGTGCTCTCCCCTTACACCCACTACCATTAAGGCTGCTGCTGGGTTGTCTGTTCTCTTACTTTGAAGGTCTTATTATTAGTAGTTTTATTTGAATAGAAGGCCACATCATGAATCCACAATGATTTGGGGGGATGAAGTCAAATACTATTAGTTTCTGTTTCGTGTGTCGCCTACTCAGTGGGATCGTGAGGAGTAAGGGATGTGGGAAACTGGTAGGGCACTAGCTGGAAAACAAGTAGGGCAGGGGGCCCCTGAGGGACCCAACAACTGGCTTACAGGATTGAGAATTCCCATGATCAGAGAGTGACCTTGAACTAAACGCAGATTCATTTTTGTAATTAAAAAATAATGAAATAGAAAAAATGAAAATCAAATGCAAACAAAGCTACAGTGTGCGTCTTTGATCAAATAGATTTAGTAGAAGTTTGTTCCAAAACCTCCCGTGAAGTTTCACTTCAAAAAGGTTTTGAGCCAGACTCGCTCTTTTATTGAAATGCAGAATATCAACAATTTCTGCTTGATTACAAAGTTTTACATCGTTTGTATTTATTGTAATTGTATAATAACTCAAGGGCTGAGCAGAGTGTAGACAGTCAGGCAGAGCAGAGTGGACTGACTTCACTTGTCATGCTAGACCTAAGTGCAGCATTAAATACGTCTTCTCATTGAAAATAAAATCAAATTAATAAAATGATGGGTAATAATAGATTATGACCTAGTCTGTCAAAGTAACAGACAACAAGAAAGTCTAACAACGTTTGATAATGAGCCTGCAATAGGACGTGGAGCAGGTACCTACTGGCCCATGTCTATGATAGTAATAACAGCAGATAACGGCTATTAATTGTAGATTTCTTGTCTACTATGTCAAACAAACGTCTTTTTTCATAACTGCTTTGTTAATAGCAGAAAGCTATGAGAAAATTGAGACGGGTCAAATGCTGTATTCAGGTGTTGGGGTAACATGCACTGACGGTTTTTACACCACTGCTTCAGAATTACAGTCATTCTAAATATTAACTTATTTGTCTACCTGAGGCCTGTCTCTGCTGAATTTAACCCCCAAGGTTTGAAGGTTGTACTATTGATTAAAATGATTTGGAGGTGTTAAAAGCCCCCGGAGACATAAACTCATGGAAGGGAACTGTTACTATGAATTATAGCACATTATCAAAGGGAGAAAAAAAATTAGCCTCACAACACCTTTTTATTACAGTTTGGATACAGAGCTGATCTTTCTCAGGGAAAAATGAATCTCTGATTATTTTTGAAAGAGCCAAAAAAGACTTCTATTAACTCTTTACCCCTAAATCAGAATCTACAAATCAGTCCCTACAGGAATTAACAAATAATTCAATCGACCACTGATGAATTCCGTGAGACGCTAAAATTTGAAACTGCATAAAAATTGCAACATGCATCACAATGTTTTTTAGAAAGTTAGGCTTTTACAATAATATCAATCTATGAATTAATAAAGTAACACACGTATTTAAGCCATAAGGA
This sequence comes from Channa argus, assembly GCF_033026475.1. Classification (NCBI taxonomy): domain Eukaryota; kingdom Metazoa; phylum Chordata; class Actinopteri; order Anabantiformes; family Channidae; genus Channa; species Channa argus. The sequence continues at coordinate 26,275,352 of NC_090201.1, read as the reverse complement.
CAAAAAAATAAAAATAAATAAATGACCCATGTACACAATTTAAAAAAAATCTAATTATAAAATTCCTAACTATAAAATCACTAAAAATATATAATGCGCACACATACACCACGACAAAAACAAATGCAGCCTTTTCACTGCTAATTTATGACCTTTTGTTTGCTGATACAAAACCCCGGCTGCATCATTATTTAAATAAATGGTGATAACGATCAGTAATTGTTGTTTCTCTGCGCCCAAGAGCCTAATGCTAATCAGCCAGGCGCACGCTAATGAGGTTAAGACAGTCCCACCAGTAAACAATGTGTTGATTTAAGAGAACATGCAGCCTAAACCACAGCAGTCATCCAAGTTCAGTCCCTATGTTTATTCCTCACATGTCGGAAGGTTGAAAAGGTCACGTATGGAAACAATAGAAATGATTCAATTTACATCACTTACTTTCTGTCCCGGTCTCTAAAGTACACAGACAGACATTTCTTTCCACTAATATTGTGTTTATATTCAAAATCTAAAAGAAAAACAAAGAAAACAATCAATTTGCTTCTCATTACTAATTAACTTCTCTTTAGAGTTACCTATTTTAGGGAATTACTCTTTTGGCATTTTGGATTGCATCAATCTTACCTTCCTATTCCACAGCGGGACAAATCGGAACCACATTATCAGATTTGTACTGTGGCTCTGAGAGCTCATGGCACCGCTAATCGAGCAAACATAAGGAACAAAAAAAAAAAATTCAGCATTAAGATAAAAAAAAAAAAGCCACAACACAATCGAAATCTCTCCAAGAGCAACTAAAAATACATCTACGAATTTTAATGTCCGTCAGTTTTTAGTGTCCCCCAGAACCATTGTGGACAACTATCATAGCAGTGTTTCCAGGGGACACTGCTTGGTTAATGTGCACTGGCTAAATAGGTACAGGTAACACAATCCAGAAATAACAGATAACATCAACGTGCACTGTAAAGTTTATAGCAGAGTTTAAAGTTTGCTGTACAAGTCAGTTGTGAGGCAGCTCAGCGGCCAGTGTTCGAATCATGTCCACACCTAAACACCCGAGATGCTCTCTGCGCATTTGTGGGTTTATGCATCTGTATGTGTGTAAGTGCTTAAAAGTGCACGTGTTAAAGTGATTTATTTCCTATTTAATGAGGTTTGGCCGAGCGGACGGCGCTAAAGCTTAGCGACAAGGTGTATTCATTGTGTGCGTGTGTGTGTGTGTGTGTGTGTGTGTGTGTGAGAGAGAGAGAGAGAATATTTATAGCTCTGGTCCAATCTGTGTTCAATCCAGCTGCAGTGAGGAGATAGTGGTTTCAAACACAGCACAAAGCAACCATACCAATGTATGTCTCTCACGCTCACACACACAGACAGAGACTCACAAAATAAACATATGAAGCCCCCACAGTTTCATTCCTATACAATGTGGTGCAAACTGGTTGGTCATCCTCTTCATAAATACTCCAGTCTGGTCATAGAGGCCACGTAGTTTAGCATAAATATTATATTGGCCGTGTATAATTATTAATAGTTTTAACGCATAGAGGCTCAAAATAATTTCACAATTGGCTGCTAATCTGTTTCAAGGCCAGATGTGTTATTCTGTCATTAGGAATTTACAAGCAAGCAGACAGAAGGTCTCTATGCATTTGGACTCCATATGGAGTCCAGGCTGTGTTTTCTGCTCAGATTCAAGCAAACTGGTTAGAACTCATTGGACGGGATTTCACAGTGCAGATGAACGAAACATACCGTGAAAGCAATCAAATGATTTTTTTTTTTTTTTTAAGACAAATCAGTAAAATTGTTCTTCAATACCCAAGTCACACGCCGAAACAGAATCAATCTGAGCACGCGTTTCATTTACTGAAGGCACAAACTGCAACATTACAGTGCACAATATCATACTAAAAGTAGCAGCTACCAACTGGCCCAGAGTCAACATAGTGATCATTTAATTCATAAAACTGGGGGGAAAAAATTGAAGTAAATGAACATAATAGATAAAACAAATTATATGTAACAGTAACAAATAGGTTGGTGTGAGAAGTGTTTTGTGTGTTTGGATAATAGAAGTAATTCAGGTGACGCATTCTTACTGTTTCATGTCAAATCCACTGCAATCGTGTGACAGAACCAACACGATGAACATTGTGACACTGTCCAAATACTTGTGATCACTTGATTGAAGTCTCTCTCTGTTCTTTCTTTTTTTTTCTCCCTCTCTCTGTCTCTCCCACCTTGTTCCTGTCACTCCTAATCTCACTGAGTGGGCCTACGATGACTCTTTCAATGACAATCACAAATCAGAAGAACAAAACAAACCCTCAGTGTGTGTGTGTGTGTGTGTGTGTGTGTGTGTGTGTGTGTGTGCGCGCAGCCTTTGCTCCTGATTAGCAGACATCATTAAACTACAAGGTGTCGTCAGCACTTTGCTTCTTGTTAGTGGTTGATGCATTTCCCTCATTAGCTGGCATCACATCAGTGTGTGTGTGTTGGTTAGATCATACATGCCTCAGTGTGTGTGTGGTTAACTGGCTAGATCAGCGAGAAGTGTGCGAGGCCTGTGGATTAGAAAGTCTAAAAGGGGAGAAGGGATAAAGACAAAAGGTGGTAGGAGGTAACTCTGGAACGAACGAGTGGGACGAGGAGGACTGCAGGAGGAAGAGGGACGAAAGAAAGGGAGGGAAGATTTGACAGTTAAAAGCTGGGCAGAAAAAGAGCGTAGAGGCACAAGAGGAAGACGAATAAGGCAAGAAGTGATAACGGAGACAGGACGCAGAGTGAAAACAGAGACAAGGATGAGACAAGAGAGTAGGCCATAAGTGGTGGACAGAGGAAGTAAAAGGTGAAAGCACAGCAAGAAAAGATGGAGGTATAGAGGACAAGGGAAGTCAAGAATGAGACGAGTAATGAGATTCGTAATCTCCTCTGTTCCCTCCTTGTTCTTGGTCCTGTAAAGGTCAGGAATGACCTAATACTGCTTAAAATATCTGGGATTTGATGATGAACCTGGCAGATCCCCTGTTCTTAATTATCTTGCTGTCTCTCCTGAGGAGAAGCAGGACAGAAAACGTTGTTCCTCCGTCTTTCTCTCTCTCGGTTCTTTTTTGTCCTTCCCCCACCTTTCTTTCTTCAGTGCCCCCATTCAGTGTCTCATTTTTCATAACACATCATTTCATTTCTGGGAGAAGCAGACTTTCTTTCTCTTAAAGAGAAGCTGGATTGAGGTGTGTGTGTGTGTGTGTGTGTGTGACTGTTTTAATGCCCATAGATTTGTTGGTTTGTGTCTCTTTCAACAGTCCACAATAGTGTTTACATGGTTAGTGTTACTATAATACTGTTCACAGTGTATATATTCAAATCAATAGCAGAACAACGGTTCTGAAATAACAAGTAATTATGCTTTGAATTCCTGAAATTAAGCATCTTGATTTGGACAAAAACATCAAACAATTTATAATTCTGTCTTTAGAGCCAATGAGAGCAGTTGGATAATAAGGTCCCACAACGTCAAACTTCCTCTCAAGAACCACTAACATCAATCATCCTGTACCAGGCCTCTGGTACCAGGCCTCTGGTACAGGACCCAAGGCTGGGTCACACATGGCTGGGTCAATAAATACTTTAAAATTTGGGATTAATTTGAAAATGTTTAACGCGTGAAATTTACGCTGTGAGTTCTGAGAGTGTCTCAGTAGTTGGCTCTCTGTGAAGGTGGGGTAGCTTCTATAGTTTACAAAGGATCTCAAATATTGATTTATAGCTTCAGAGCAGATGTCTGCATCAGTCCATAAGTTTGGACAGACCCTTGGAAAACTGAGCAGAACTTCCATCTATCCATCCATTCATTATCTGTAACCGCCTACGCTGTTCAGGGTCACCAGAGGGTGGAGCCTCTCCCGGCTGTCACTGACCAGGAGGCCGGGTAAACCCTGGACACGCAACCGTTCACACTCACATTCACGCCTGGCAATTAACCAGTTAGGAACAAGAAAGGCCACAGACGGCCGGGATTCGAACCGGGGACCTTCTAGATGTGAGGTGGCAGAGCGAATTTACACAGAGCGAATTTACACACTCACATCGAGGTATCGCGGTGGGTATCCCTGTGGGGGTTTCACGGACAAATTAAAAGCCAACACAACTGTACGGGTGTTGCCTTTCCTAACCCCCCCCCCCCCCCCCCCCAAGCTTTACAAGGAATCGAACCTCCAACCGTCTTGTTATAGCACCACGATGGGCCCAACAAGCTCCTCGGCAGCTGCTCCACCGAGATCCTTTTCATGCAGCACCACTAGAAATTCTCATCCCAGCAAATCTGACATGTAAACAAAACAGTTTTTGTTTCATAACTGGTTTTGTGAGGCACAAACAAAAGAGCCAACAAAACTCTTTAAGCAGCAGGATTCTGTCTTCCCTGAGGGGGGTATTTTGAACACAGCTCAGATGAATTGGGCGAGCTTATGTTCTCATTAAAATAATTGGTAGAACAGCCAACTCGCTCGCTCGCTTCTCCGACGAGTGATTTATCTAAAGGCTGTCAACCCGACTGAAGAGGAAGAGAGACGTCTGCGGGGAAGCACTGGCGGCGTGCGCGTTCATTTCTGTCGGAATGGGTTCATGCACATGAACATATAGCATGTGCTTTGTGTGTCAGTGTGTTTCTGTACGTTTTTTTTGTGGATTCAATTTAAATTTAATGCCTGCAATGTACAGAGTGTGTGTGTGTGTGTGTGTGTGTGTGTGTGGCGACTGCACACACACAGTTCCTGCTGTTTAAACCGAACATTCAGGAGCTGTTTGAGATCACTAATTTGTTTTGTTTTTTTCCCCCTTTTCGTGTTAATTTTTTCTTCATTTCTCACTGTCATTTTTTTTTTTTGTTTCCTTCCGTTTCACCCCCGCCTGCCTCATCACCCACCACAACGCATTTCTACCGTGGAACCGTTTTGCGTAAATGATTCAGTCCCGTTGTCTCCGTATGTCTGCATGAATGACATCGATCGGAGCCGAAGAAATCAGACGCGGGCCTGCTGCGTTCATCATAACAGCAACGTGAGGGGGAAAAAGTTATTTTCAAATTAGCTGAGATAGAACACATTTCACTGCGTGTGTCTCCCTACGTGGAAGAGTCGACAGTTGGGTTTGTTGGATGAAACTAAGCTCACCTGTTGTAACCTCAAGGATCTGCAAAACAATCAAATGTGCTTTAGTGGAAGCAGGTACACTGACACACGATGACGGTGTGATGGCAACTTGCTGCTCTGTGTGTGTGTGTGTGTGTGTGTGTGTGCAAAAAAATCTTATTATCTACCTCAGTACAAGCATGTAGTTAAATTCCACCTGAAGCCATATTGAAATGAAAGATTAATTCACTTCTATTTATACTTCTAATTTTCATTTCCCATTTATTTAAGGAAGTTCAGGGTTTATTGTCATTGCACAATATGCACAGACAGATCAGTGGACTTTTACCATCAAGAAAAAAATCTGTCTGGAGCCGCAAACAACATGTCAGGGCTTGACATCAACCTTTTTTTTCGCCAGCCACTGTGGCTAGTTAGTTACAAGCCATTCAGCATTTTCGTTGCTGTATTAATATTGTAATATTGGAGATACTTTAAAAGTATAACCGCAGTCCATCACACAATCGCTGGAGTATGATACTATTTGAACACCTTATACCGCTTTCTAACAAAACATAGAAGACCTACACTTTGGAGAGTCCCTAAATGCACCGCACGCTGTTTGATTAGCTTGCTGAATAGCATCAGTCACACAGCGATCTGCTTAAGACGCTCCGCAAAAGCATTATCACTCCTTTTAGGTGCAACCGCATATCGTATCAAACATATGTGTGCAGGCGGTGCTCGTGGAGGTTATAGTGTCATAATGTCACAATTGCAATTATTTCAGATGGTTTTTGAGTCTTCAAAATTTTACACAAAAATTACACACTGCAACTTTAAGCTGCAGAATGTTGATTAACCAGTGACACAAAAATATTTGAAATAAAATAAATACCCCTCACCCATAAATTTCAGTGAGGCCGTTTCTTTCTTTGATTCTTACCCAATGTCTCTACTCGTATATAATATTTCTTTTTCACCGCTGTGCAGAGAATCTTCAGGAGGCACACAGCTGTGTCTGAAAAGCCCGACAACACCAAAAGGTATCTCACTGTGTGTGTGTGTGTGTTTGAGCCTAATGTCACGCTGTGCAGGTAAACAAGTGAGATCACTTGTTATGCACAAAAATCAATCATGGTTTGCCACGAGAAAACTAACAGAGCAGCAGCAACATAATATCAGCGACACTAAATCCTTGGTGTTCCGCAAGTTCACAGGGCGGAGAAAAAACACCCTATACATGTTGTAACTCCCCAAATATCAGCATAAAAAGTTCTCATTGTCAAATTATTCTTTACGTCACTCAGAAATACTGTGATGGTTCACACAAAGAGAAGTGTTGGATTTTTAAACATCTTCACTCCTTCTGACACCAAAATGTTGCATAGTGTTTCTTAACAATGGAGGCAAAATTGAGCCTCACTTTTTGCTCTAAACGCTCAAATTTGAGATCGAAAATGTTGCCAAAAAATAAATAAATCCTGGTTTCCTGCGTGAAAGCGCTGTGTTTTGTGACCCATCCACCACCTCAGCCTGCTTCCTGACAAAGTTAAGGATGTAAATAGCATGTCTTGGTGTCACAATGACTACTGCTATCAAGTAGTAAGATGCATCTCTTCATCATTACTTTTTGCTTGATCAACTGGAAAAAAATAAGTTAATCAAGCTTCGAGCCTGCTTACATGACATAAAGGCCTGGATGTCCCACAATTTCTTACTTCTAAACAAAACTGAAGTCATAGTATTTGGGCAACTGAAAGGTACCACTGCAAAGAACCTTGGAGTTATTTTTGACCAGGATTCGTCCTTTACCTCACATGTAAAACAAATCTCTAGAACAGCCTTCTTCCACCTACGGAACATTGTCAAAATTATTAGCATCCTGTCTCACAGTGATGCCGAAAAACTAGTCCATTTGTTACCTCTAGGTTGGATTACTGTAATTCCCTACGTTCAGGATGCCCCAGTAACTCCCTAAAGAGCCTGCAATTAATCCAAAATGCTGCAGCAAGAGTGCTGACTAGATCTAGCAAGAGAGATCATATTTCACCATCACTCCATTGGCTTCCCATTAAATCTAGAATAGAATTTAAAACCCTGCTTCTTACATATAAAGCTCCGAATGACTTCATGGTACCATATCCATATCATCCCAGCAGAATCTCAGAATGCAGGCCGACTTGTGGTTCCCAGAACTTCCAAAGGTAGAATGGGAGGTAGAGCCTTTAGCTATCAAGCTCCTCTCCTGTGGAACCAGCTCCCAGTTCAGATTCGGGAAGCAGACACCCTCTCTACTTTTACGTCCAGTTATAGTTATGCTGCTATAGGCTTAGACTGCTGGGGGACCAACAAATTGGTGCTATACAATTGAATTTGAGTTGAATTGAATATACTCTTGTATTTGACAGGAGGACAGTCTGTAAGTATACCACTGTTAGAGTTACTGTTATGCTTGTGACACACAGCTAAAACAAAATAAAAGTTGTTTGTTACTAATAATAATTTAAGAGTGTTTTTAGTTTATTTTTGAAAGAATTTAACTTTATGGTTTTGAAAACAACTTTTTATCAAATTTTTATTTCTGAAATATTAATGGGGCGGCTGTAGCTCAGATTGGACCACAGGGTTAGTGGTTCGATCCCCGGTCCCAGCTATATGTCAAAGTGTCTCTGGGCAAGACACTGAACCCCTAACAGCCCATTCCCATCCCCAGCTGTGTGCAGTGCCAGTCCAAGCCCGGTAGAAATTGAGGAGGGTTGCGTCAGGAAGGGCATCCGGCGTAAAAACTGTGCCAAATCAACATGCGGACAATGATCCGCCGTGGGGACCCTGAACTCACGGGATAAGCCGAAAGGACAACAAAACAAAACAATTATTAATGGGTTTTTTTCAATTCGTTTTGTTCAGCAAAGGTTTTGAAAGAGCAACAATAAATCAAGCAGTACTGAAATGAATTTGAAATGTTGTGTGTTTTTTGTTTCTCAAAATTGAGGTAGTGTGTTGAATGCATATTGTCTTTTTGATAAAAAAAAAAGGTGTCAAGGGGCCATGCAATGCACAGCCATGGGCTGAACTAAGAGGACCAATTTGGTGGAACACCCTGGGATTTTCACTGGCCCCATCTGGCCACCCCCAAATCAAGTTTGTGGAGGTGCCACTGTTCAAGAGCTGTTGGTGTTTCATGTGTTGTCTGTTGTTTTGAGTAATTCAAACCTAAAAATGCAAATGTGAAAAAGAAAAAGTTCTCTCTAAACGTGAGTAGGTGCATCCCTATAGGTAGTTTACTATGGTTACAAGCACTCATCATAAAAACCATCAAAGTATCCAACCATCAGGGTTAGTTCATATAAAGAAGTTTTTTTTTTCTGTTTTTTTTTTAACATAATAGTTGCTGTATCAAAATCAAGGTGGTGCTAAATGAAATCCAAATTCATCCACCAGATGATTTAAATGTGTAGGGAGACAATGAGTGAATGTTATAACCATCACTTCTAATATGTATAAAGCATTTCAATGTGGGACATATTCTCTTTCTCAAACATAATTTTAATTATTTACATGATATTTACTAGGTAGAAATGTGATAAAAACGCTGACTACTGTCCATGTGAGTTGTTTTACAGTGATTCATTGTTTGGCTTATCTGCATCCATCAAAAACAACTGTTTTAACCATTTTTCCTCTTGAAGTTTTCTAAGTGTTACGTATGCAAATGGGCAAATGAGGTGCCGGTGCAAGAACACACTTCGAATGCCCAAATTTTATAAAGGTTTTCTATTGTATATGTACATCTTATTATACTAATTCTGCTTTTATTAAAAGAAGAAACTGCAATGGAATTAAGTGATTCACAAGTTATACAGACCCATGTGGATGTCTGTGACTGTTTAATGGGTAAAGTAATTTAAAAAGACTTTGGATTTCCTTCACCTTCAGAGGTTGTACTGCACTCTGGCCCTAACAATGGCATTATTAAAAAAAAAAAAAAAAAGTTCGTTTTGAGATCTGTGCATGATTTTCTGTGCCAGGCGAAGTGTTTAAAAGTGAGATTTTCCGATTTTTCTTTTGATTTCCTCCCATGTTACTTTTATTCTCTTGCTCTTTAATCACCTTGTTATTATTTCCCCCTCTTGACCTATGTTCTCTTTCTCTCATCAGTCATCTTATTGACTTTCTGAAGCCCTCTCTCAGTTTAACCATCTTACACCTCTCTGACATTTCAAATTTTGTGTGCAGCTTATCGAGTTGGATTTGAATTAGTGCGCGGAGGTCAAAGTAAAGGCTGCGTCTGTAGAAAAGAAAGGAAATTGCTGAAGAGCTAAAAATGTGGCATGTTAACCAAATCACAAACATGCTAAACATTTCCGCCTCAGGGTAAATGATGCAAGGCAGACTTTCATCAACATGAGTCAAAGTGTTCAGGCAGGAGCCAAGAACACAAGACGAGAACGGGGCTAACAATAATCCTTCTTCCTTAAGGTTAGGAGGAGCATAAATTATATTTGGTTTCGTTCTTAAATGTCAGCATCTTGAAAATCACATCACACCTTGAATAATTCAACTTGTCTTGCATTGAGACATTAAATGTTGAGAACAAAGAAATTCTAAACTTAAGGTAGGACCACACTTGAAATATACTTTAATCGTGTCCTTAAAGTTTTGATATTTAGGAGTACTTATGCCTACTTTAGACTACTACTGGTACTTTAGTTGAAAATATGGCTCCGAATGAACAAAGTCACTGCAACCAAGACAGCTCATGACCTGCCTTCTTGCATTGGACACATTTTGTGAGGACAGATGGTTTGAAAGAGGAGTAAAGGAAGCCGTCTAACGTCTAAATCGTCCCCGGACACTGTCTGGGGACGTTGCATTTCACATATCTTACACGGCGGGAGATCCCCCGAATGAGAACTGTCCTCACAGGAGAAGCTCCCCTTGATTTCAGTGCACGATCAGTGTGCACAGCGGGTACAACATGATAGAAAACTCAGACTGTGGGAAACGGCGTGTTGTTTACAGCAAATCGGAGCCGTGCATCAAAAGAAAAAGAAGTTCGTTGTCATCAACACGCCGATTCACTTGCTGTTAATCCTGCCAACAATTCGGGACAGAGCATGAGCTTCATGCATGTAATATGGACATTGTACTAGTGAGCTCGAACAACAAAGTCAGAATAATGTCGGGAGCGTCGTACTCTGACATTTGCGTTCCCACATCCGCCCTCTACGAAAAAACTCAGGAGAAGGTTCCAGTGTGATGTGTGAAAGGGGCTAAAGCCAAATGACACTGGCCTCATTAAACAGACAAAGTGGTCTATGACACCAGTAACCAGCTACAATGCAGCCGTGGCTTCGATCCCCCAGCCCCAGGTTAACGCCCAGTCACACCTTCACTCAGGTGTAGGGGCTGGTACACGTCAAGCTAACGACGATCAACCGCTGCTTTGACTGACGTCCCCTTTGTGCAGGCCGACAGGTGGGAAATGTAGCACTTTGTTATTAAATCATCCACTGATCATGTTCCTCACAAAAACAATCCCATTTGCTTTTTAGTTGTAATGGGACATCAATTTAGGAGACAAGGTTGCTACAGAGGTCACATCCACCAGCCGGTTAGAACGGAGGAAGCTTTTCAAATCAAAAGGTAAAACCAAACAATTCCAGTTGTCATCAAATAGCACATTCGGAAAACCTGTGAGCTGCATAATTAGGAAGCCATGCGCATAGATTTCAAAACATTTTACAATCGAGCCGTAAGCCACACTGTCCTACATTAATACGGTGTAAAGGTCAAGCCGCTAATGGCATAATTCCTGCTCTCCGATTAATGCAATAATTCTTTCCTGTGTTTAAAAGAGTTTATCTGAGCTCCTGTCCTGATGCTGTGCTTGTATCCTTAATCTCTATGGACGGTTGTTTTAAAATGTCTGTGCCATTGTTTGATGTTGATTTTTATGTAATATCCTCTTGGAACCGGTTTTGGTCCCTGTGAAACTACAACTTACAACAAAGGAAATTATCTTTTCTTGCCAATACACAGAGTAGACTAAATGATGCCTTCTCGCTATTCGTGTTTTATGTTTTAGAGCAAAAAGGTCAAGTGAGTAAAAACTGTGCTTTATTTTTCTCTCAGATGATGACAGCTAAATGTGTCAGACATCCTCAGCATGAGGTTTATGGGTACGGGTCCACCAGGAGCCTGTCTTCAGAGCACCGGTCTTGTTTTCTCATTATCTGAGAAAATAATACTCTGTGGTGCTTTTCCAACAGCCTCGCAAAAGTTTAGGTGAAAATACGTGAGCAGGCTCCTCACTCACTTACACTAAGACCAGCAATCAACATTTCCCTAAAGAGAACAAATCAGCGGTACTGAAAACAAGAGGCGAGTTAATGATCCAGAATCAGACCGTGGACTGTAGATTCTCTTAACAGCCACAAATAAGGGTCAAACAGGATCAGGTGGATGGACAAGTAAGACATGGTTTCCTATTTCTTGGATTACTTTGAGCGGACGCTTCACTTTTTGACGCCTACAGCAATGACTCCATTAAAGTTGAAAAGTTTCATAGAGACGACATAGGCCACAGGAGACCAGGGTTCGACTCTAGTGCGAGATGTTGCGCACTTTAATGATGGTTGTTACTCAGTGTGGCACAATGTGGTTATTAGAGTAAGAAAGAATGCGTGTGATTCTGTCCCTGTATGTAATTTACCTTCTAACTTGACTTTACCCTGACGTTTTTGTGCCCAACGCTAAACGTTTTAGTCTTTTTAAGTAACCCAACCCGTACATTTTTTTGTGCGTACGAAGTTGTTCACATAGCGTTAAATGGTGACGCTTCAGAAGCTCCAATAACGGTGCCAAAGTGTATCTGTAGCGTCAGTATTCGACGCCGTTGTTCCCATGGCGTCAAATGGTGCCACTCGTGGAGCGTTCTGTATTAACCCCAAAGGGTAACTGTGGCGTCGATATGACACAGCAAAGCGTCGCTACCTAACGCCGTGGGATCAGGACGTGCTGCAATACGCACCCTGACACAGTTACTGTTACAAATGGCAATCAAGTAAAATGCACAATTGTTTGCTATTGAATAATCATTATAATACACAACAGACATTGATAACTCAGACAGGCAGGGTTTTTTCGGTCCTAAAGCAGCAAGTGACTTCATTAACGCATGAGAGAACGTGGGAACATGAAAAAAAACACTGAATAAGCCTTTGAGATGAGAGGTAAAAAGTCTCAAAGCAGCTGCCACCACATTGCACTTTTGCAAGAAACCTGATCCGTCTGAGTGAGGACAGGTGTTAGTCCATAGTCCTGTAAATCCAAACTTTCCAAACTTTAAATTAATGAGTCATGATCAGGTCCTGCTTGGGTGAACAGGATAGTTTGTTCAACTGTGTTTGACACATGCACAAACGGAATCTTGTTCCGCCAAACGCGCATGTTTAAAATACTCCACAGCAGTAGAATGATGCCGAAAAAGTCAGTGAGCGACGACTAAAGATAGAGAGGAGGAGAGAAACAGGACAGAGAAGGTTGGATTGCACCCATTTATTCTTGTGGTCTTCAATTAATCCACGTCCTAACAAGCGCAGAGCAAAATAAAGCAGGTTTTGTCTTTGGGACCAAACAATGAGGGTCTTAAAAACACGATGACTCATCACTTCTGTCTGGACTTTCATCCCCAGTTTTTATTCAAGCCTCATCAGCACACTAGGGGAGGGGGTAAGACAATCACAGTAGCTGTCTGCTGTGTGCCATTTGAGGAAACATATAAAAAAAAACCCCAAAAACCCAAGAATTCCCATAAGGGGACACAGTGCCATTTACAACCACAATCCCCTCAATGATTTTAGCTTAGCTCAAGTCTCCGAAACACACATTTAAAACCCAAGCACCGGCTCATCCCTTTAAAACACATCGGAAAGACAAAGTGCCGCAAAGTGGATAATTGTAGAAGCACAGAGAGAGCGACCGAAGGGGGGGAGGGGGAGGGTGGAGAGAAGGGGAAGAGTGAAAATCCTCCACTTAGCTTTGTTTACAGTGCCTAAAAACCTTACGAGCGTCTAATCTGTTAAGCGCACGGCTATTGTCGGGATATCATCTAAAGAGGACGATCTAATTTCAACCCCCCCCCCCCCCCCGAGTTTTACCCCATGCCGCTCTTTTTCAGAGCCACAAAGCAGCTTAGTCTAAGAAGTAAAAAACGCCGCTCTAAGCTGCAAAGTGTGTTCGCAATGTCCGTTACATGACGTCATTAGAAGGATATTGTGACAGTGAAGCGTCCGTCCGCCATACTGAGGGACATCTGACCCAAAAACACTCCTATTGTGTTAAGCTGTATTTAACCTGATCCGCTGGGGCCAGAGTGAGGGCCTGTGTGGAAGCATTCAAGTGTGTGTGTGTGTGTGTGTGTGTGTGTGTGTGTGTGTGTGTGTGTGTTGAAGTCTGCTGTCGTCTCTGAACGATTCCAAAGAGCTCAGAGCTTTGTGTGCTCAACTTGTTTAAACCCTAACTCAACAATGGCTTCAACTGTTTTGTGCGAAGGCAGGCGGCTTTTACGTGCTTCTGAACATCGGCTTGCACACTTCCATGCATTCATGGATGCTCTATTATTTATTATTTCTATGTGACATTTGGGAGTTAATGTATGTTCTTATCTTGTTACCAGCCCTTAATTAAATATCCTGATTTACTATTTCAAATACACCTTTTAATTTGAAAACGTCCTTTTCATGGGCTGTGTTGAAACAACAATGTTTAGTTTTGGGTTTCAAATTTCTGCATTCAATTAATTATAAATGTAAAGTTGTGGTAACTTCAATCAAGATTGAAACTTTCTACATTTTAATTAAACTGCTCTTCATCACAATTGCAAAAAAACAAGTGATTAGTACATTTCTGTAACCATGATGAAGATTGGTGTTGAATTCAGTTCCTCACAGTCATTTTATCATAGATGATTATATTTGTACTAAGTTTGGTATGTAATGACTAGTTTTTTATGTCAACAGGAAGAATGCATGTCATCATAAATACCTTATTTTTTTAATCTAGAAAATGAGATGAAACCTGAAACAAATAGTAACATGAAAGTTCAATGGTCTAAGTGGAATGATTGGGTAAAGAAAAAGAGATTATAAAAGATTATAAGTTAAATAAACTTCACTTTTAGTGTATTGAACTTAAAATAACATTTCTAAGCTTTCAGGTTTTTAAGTTCCATTCACCCAAGTTTTCCTTACACACTACTTCATTTTTTTAAAGGCAGTTTCTTCACATTAAGAATATTCAGCTTATAGAGTCGTGTGGACTGATGAATAAAGGACAACACCGGCTAAAAAACTTGTTAGAATATGTTGTCCTACTACATGGTTGTCACAAAGGACACCAATTGGAAAAACTATTTGGAACATTAAGTAGATTTTAAATAAAATCGCATTGACTTTAGCAGAAACGCTAATTCCCTCTATGCAATGAGGTTCGTTGCTTCCACTTAATTTCAGCAGAAATTGTCATAAGTCAAACAGCTTGTTGCTTTTGTTGAGCCAAAACATTAGAGTGTGTGTAATTTCATTGTCTGCACGCTGGAGTTTTTGTGGGCTTGCAGCATTTATTCACTTCTTCAGGCCTTGTTACAACTCGGATTGTCAACTTCTGATGTCCACATCTAAGCCCACCCCCCCCCCTATTTTTTGCCCCTCACTTTTAGAGCAACTTAAGAGTTGAGGATGACCCATGTGTGACCCTGCCCAGAATGCGACGAGCAGTTTGGCACTGAAATCCTCTCTGTGTCTGGCAGATGGCTCCGTCTGGGGGCAGTGCTGTTGCTTTACTGAGCTGCGTGTTAGTTGCCAGGAGCCTTAAGATCATGTTGTCACGTTTTACCACCCTTGTAACCCTAAAACTCTAGTTTAGTAGATTGGGAAAACAGACTATTACCTAATACAAATAATAATAGAGACAGAATCAGAGACTTACTTTAAAATGGCTATTGGTGTCTGTGAAAGAGAAAAATGTGTCTCTTCAAATGCAACAAAACAAATAGCCCTAATCTATCAGGCAAAGTGGGACATTAGCAAACACTACTGCTTTGTTGTAATTGAGCGCAATCCATCACACTCTGAATGAAATGGATGGTGTGTAGAGCAAAACACACCTATCTCACCCCTTCAGGAGACCTTTGGTAATGAGTCTCCTTTAATTTTTTGATACCATTGCTCTTCCTCTTCGCCTCTGTCCTGCTCGTTTTGTCCTGCTGGGACAGATGGGAGGCCATGGAGGGAAAAGGTCAGAGAGGTGAGATAAAGACAGGGGAGACTCAGTCAAAGTGTGGGTCCAATCATACAGCAAAGAATCAAAAATAACTGATTGTAGGGGACGTAATCTCTCAACTGTGGCCATCCCAGCACTTCAAATACTTTAAAAAACAGCATAAACTAAATATGGATCTCTCTCAATCATGCTCATCCATGGGTTTGTGGCTTATTTATACCGTTACTGCTTAAGATTTCAAAGGAAGAAAAGAAATGTTGATAGTACCTCTGAACACAATACAAGCCAGACCACATACACAGATGACATCAGTCTGTTCAGGTGTTGATGCATATCTGGATCAACTTCAGAGGTCTAGAGGAGAATGGTGAGTGTTCGTGAGTTGAGTAAGAAACAATTGAGCAACGGTGTTTTTCATATTCATTAATATTTGGAATGAAATATCGTAAGCTGTGAACAAGAGTCAAAGCCTGTCTTTTCAAAGGGACATTTCTATGCTACGAAACTGCGCGTGTGAGTATGTTTTTGTAAGGATTTTGCTTATGGGAACAGAGTCACAGGGAGGTGTTCAGGGGGGGGGGGGGGAGGGGGGGGGGGTGGTGAGAGTGACACTGCACTTTGCTTAAAGTTAAGGAGCAAATTTAACTGTTACCGCTACCACTTCGGTTTTTCCTCTAACAGGGACTTAACTGCTGCTCGTCTAACCGTCGCTGATTGGCTGACTGGTTGTTCATGCTGCAGCAAGATACACCAGAATGCAAGAAAGACACTTTGTTTCTCATCATTTGTAATATCTGAGAATGGATACACGCAGAAGCCACTGAGCGTCTACTGTTTTTTATTTTAATGCGACAGTCAGTAGTGATGCAATGCACATGCAACGCTGCAGTGTAGCAGCTTTCACTGATTCCTGAGAAAGTGTCTGATGGCTGATAGCAAAACCAAATGACCAATGTCTATTTAAACATTTCTACTTTAAAATTTCAAAAGAGAGTTTTAGAAGTTGATTAATATTAATGCTGTACACTCTGTTGACTCTTGAAATAAGTAAATCATTGGTGGGATATAAAAGAAAAACAGAAGAAAAGGAAAGAAACAGGGCTGTGGGGCGGCAATCTGAGAGAAGAGAGAGGTGGGACGTGACGACAAACATGTTAATGGTAAGAAACTGTACATTGTTCAAATATCATCAGAAAAAACAAAACCAAAAAAGTCTAATTTAAAGAATAATGTGCACTGCATTTCTCTTTGTGATGCCAACGACACAGACCTAGATTACACACTTGTGTTTGAAGACATGCCAAGAAGTGCGAAGGTACAAAGAAGCCAGATTTCCATTCACACACACTCACACAGAAAGTGCTGGCAGTCACTCAGTTTGGCTTGGATCCTCTTAGAGGGGAGAAAATAAGCCAAACCTTTCATCTCAGTAAATATTTGCTATTTTAGAAGTCTGCTATTTGCATGCTGTGTGTGTGTGTGTGTGTGTGTGTGTGTGTGTGTTAGAGAGCATATTGTGTCAGGAGGTTTAAAGAGAATAATATTTGGGGTGGAAAAGTTAATCCCAACCTCAACTGTATTAGTCACAGTTGCTTCCTACCTAAACACACACACACACACACACACACACACACAAACATGCATTACACAGGTGACTCTTTAGTTGCCGCCTCCTGATCAGCACAGCGGCACTTTCAGTGTTGAAGTCTGTCAGGAACAAGCTAATTGACTAGTCGTCTCCCAGCTGTAGTGCGTCTTTAGTGATAGCTGGAGTAAGACAGAGCCTTTGTTTTGACCAGTGGATTCTGCTGTACAACCTTTTCCTGGGATACAATTTGCTCATCGATTGCACTATTCAATATTTTTTACCTGTTTTCGCCATGTGGATACCTTTTTTTTTTTTTTTTTTCTGAGCTAGTAGCAAGTTAGTTGAAAAAAATAGTAGGAGGAGCATCAGGAAATCAGTCAGGCAGCTAAACGCTAAAAGAAAAGACAACACTAAAATAAAACAATCCCTTTCCCCACAGTCAGATTGTTCATTTTGCTAGCGATTTGTCACTTGAGTGTAAATAAATGAGCAAAACAGTTGTAGGATTTTCTTCCTCAGTGAGAGTAAGCATAATGATCACATTTATATTACAAATGTGTTTTGACGTGACTCATTGCAACAATAGGGTTGATGAGTCACTTCATGGCTCAGACAGGATTAGAGTTATTCTCTATGACAGCTACGAAATTACAGCCTAAACAGCACAAAGATGTTTGAAAATGTTTGACTACAATGGTTATTAGTCAGAGAAAAAAAAAAATAGAGACAAAATTATTAAATTGTTGCTACATTAAAAAACAAAACAAAAGAAAAAACACAGTTATCTGCTGAATTAACCAGGGGGGCTGGAGAAAACGGCTACTCTGCTTGTCTTCATCACTCAGCAGTCATATCAATCAGTAGCACTGCTCTCAATGACAGGAGACGGCTATGACCATGTGTTTATGTGAGCCAGGCCGACTCGTACCAAACAACAACAAGGCAGAGAAGATGGCGACACACATTGAAGGTACGTTACTGTGGATGTTGATCGCGGCAGAGGAAACGAAAAACGATGTCATCACCGTTGTTATGTGGCTTTTCACATTCATCTTCATTTGGTACCAGATACAAAGATGGAGCTGCCTCTCTGGTCAAACACACAATGTCAACTGTGATGTGGACCTCATCTCTGACGGTTTGCACTATCAACACTCCAGTTCATTGGTGACTACGTGAAGTCACGTAGTCAACAGCTGCAGTCAGGTCATCTGACACTGTCATGTGCATGAGAAAACTCGGACTAAGGGATTAGAGCAGGGGCCTCCAACACGTCACTCACAACCACTTGCCAAGTAGCTCGCCAGAGGGTTGATGAATCCTACATAAATTTAACATCTTGATTAGTCAAATTTGAGTGGTCACTCGGCAAACCAGCTTACATCCAATCAAAATCACAAGTGTCCCACCTCCTTCTCAGACAACTATTTAGTCAAAATCCCAAAGCGCTCGGTCTCAACAGCTGCAGTCAGAGCAGGAGCAGGAACGTCCAGACTGCCAATGAAATAAATCGCGCATGTACAAGGCCGCCTCTGGTACCCATACCAGTAAGAGAGTACAACAGAAAGAAATGCATATAGACACACTAAATGCAAAACTATATACAAAAATATTTTTGGGATGTTTTAATGCAAAATGTGAGCTGTGGACACCGGCATTTTGTAAAGGTTCCCAAAAACAGCTTATCAATTTGTTTGGGTTGAAATAAGCTACAAGAATAAATGTTAGTCTCGGGGGAAAAAAAAAACGTCGGAGACCCCTGGATAAGTGAGTCCAGATTTCCCCAGGTGCAGCAGATTTCTCCTGGAAAATGCAGATTCTTCTGACATGTTAACACATAACTAGGTTTCCAGTGCGTGTACATGACAAAAGCCTGCGGACAGCGAAAGTACAGGATCCAGGGGTTGAATGAACGGAAAAGTCAGCATCCTCTGTAACTAAAGGTAACGTCTGAACCATGTTTTACAGAAACCACATTAATCTACAGAAGCTCTTTGGGTTCCCTGGCTGCCTGCTCTGATACAGTAAGCGTAATACTGCCAATATTTCTCTGAAATACCTGCATTACTGGTAAACATCTGCCGATCAAGCTCAAAATCTCAGTTTTCTGCCAGTAAATTAATACTTATTCTAGCAATTCAAACACAGTTTGCACTTTTGTAACCTGTTCCCAGAAAAAAACACAAAAACTGATTAAAATATTTTAGTACATTACAATGTGGGCACAATGCAGGACACGGTATGTGAAAACGTGATCCAGGCTATTGAACATAATGCTATCATGATGTCAAGGATGTCTTCATAATGGTATCATATCGGAAATAATGTTATACATGTATTCAAAAACCTTCTTAAATCTTTTTTTTTTTTTTTAATTAAAATCATTTCTTGTTTTAATGATAAAGAAATAAAAAAAAAACATCTTTGAATTTCAGTTTCAGTTACATTGCAAATTTTAGAAATTCACTTTTTTGGGAGATGGAATTGGTTTAAACTGGATTGTGAAGCAAGACAAATAACTTCTACATTGTACCATGGTTGGATTACTGAACAGACTCACTGGTTACAGGCCCAGATGCCTAAAGCTCATGGGGCCCATGGTCCACAGCCTCTGAAGTTTCTGCCCATAATACTTGTTTGAAAGAAATCAGATACGAGATGCATTTGCATACAAAGATGCAAAACGACATAAAACGAAACAAGTCCTGGAAACTATTACAAAAACATACAAAAGTGAAAAATGACCAAAAGCAACTACTAAACATAAAAACAGACATCAAATGTCCACAAACATGCAAAACGGCAAAAAAAGACACAATTTTGTTTAAGAGCAAATGTAAAAAATCCTCAAAATTGCCCCCCCCCCAAAAAAAAGGTTGTTTGGCCCAGGGGCTCATTTTCTCATAATCAGTCCATGGCGTCTACAAAAACAACCCCCCCCCCCATGCGGCATAATTAGCTCTTAATTAGTGAGCTACTGAAATTGTTGGAAACACATCCTGTGGGGAAACGTGTCCACGAACCTGAGGAGCTGTAAAACATAGCAGCGGCATTAACGTAGCTCAGCAAACTTAAGGTTGCTTGGCGCAATATGCAAAACACTGATAAGGTGCTTTGAGTACGAATACTTTTTAGATAAGTACAGTAATTGGCATTTTTCTGACATTTGAGAACAAAAAGAAAACAAACAGCATTAGAATGACCAGGCATGTTGTTTGTCACTGGTGTGAAAGACCGAGTAATGATCTAAAGATCACCCAAGGCAACCCCTCCCTCACACACACGAACTCAATGTCATCTGTAGAAAACAGCAAAAACTGAATTATAACCCCATTAATGGCTCATACAGGCCAATACACACACAACAATAATCAAACAGATGCACACAGCAACACACACACACAAACATTGGCTGGTGCAGGATGAGAATAATTCTTTTGTTTGTTTAATTATCACACCATCAAATTGTCACTACGGGGGGGCATTCATCTGTCACTAGCCTTAAGTTATGTGTTTGTGTTCGAACATCTGTCTTTGCAAGGGTGTGTGTGTGTGTTCGTGTGCGTCGTCAGTTGGCCTGGCAGTGCTGCAAGCTGACAGATAAGAAAGCATTTCTCACTTCTCTTTGCCGTTAAATCCACGGTGCCTCGATGCCGTCACTGCTGCATAGGTGCGTAAAAATGATTTTAGAGGCGATAACTTGGTTAGCGACTGTGTTTGTTGCCCTGGTGACAGCAGACAAACACAAACAGTGGCAGATGCATCCTGAGGCAGACATGAGGTCTTTTAACATTAAAAACTCCATGCAATGCGGTCATAGCATGTTGGTGCCTTGCTCTAATGCAATTTATTGTACTGTGAATGTGTGGCGAGACAATTTTCTGTTGCCAGATTGTAGCCCAGGATGTATTGTTAGCCATGATTGGATGCCATTTTCTGTCATTGTGAGACCTTCTGGAACTTATAAGTGCAAGTGGAGCCAAACCCTAATTTAGCTTATTCCTCTGTGCCACTGACCTCCGTTTCGTTCCCTACACTAATAAAACACACCAACAAGCCTCTCTAGTGCACTAGTTCTACGGAGTTACTCCTATTTACACAATGCTTTGGTTAGAGTATATATTTTGGGTGAAATCTATTCATATGTTTCTCAGCCTGTTTTAAAGAACTACACTATGATCTGAATTAAATGGCTTTGGGGCCAAGCATGGATGGATTACTGAATGAGCCCGAGGGGGCAAATAACAAGAACATTAAAAAGCAATTAAAAACAAATGTGAAACTACTCTAGAAACTAGAAGAAAGGTTAATGATAAATTAAAGAAAAGAATAAAAAAACAAGCCCACTGAACAACTAGAAGAGGCTAAAAATAACTAAAAAGAGACACAAAACTACAAAAAAAAAAAAAAAAAAAAAGGAGAAAGAAAACTCATTCAATTTAAGTTGGTTATCAGTCATTATCAGGCTATATTTATGCTTTACTTTGTGACCTCCTACCTACTGGCATAGTTATAATGATCAAGGTGGTGTCCAGGGGCTGTAAGCAAATATTACAGGGACCAGGGTGGATTTCAATGACATCATTCAGGCACACAAAATGACACAGCAAAGAGATTCTTTTAATATGTGAATCTTGAGGGTAATGCAACCAGAAGGGGACGGAAGCCAGTGTCTTCTTGCACCAGTCCCAAGTCTGGATAAATGCAGAGTGTGTCAGGAAGGGCTTCCGACCTGAAACACAGGCCAAATAAAACATGCAAATCATGATGTCCACACTGAACATGTGGTTTGGACATGTTCAGAGGTGAGACCGTGAGTATACAGCGCCTTGTAAAAGTGGCAATACCCCTTGAAATTTTCCACATTTTTGTCACATTACAACCACAAATGTGAATGTATTTTATTGGGATTTTATGTGATGAACCAACGCAAAGTGGCACATAATTGTGAAGTGAAAAGGAAAATCATAAATGGGTTTCAAACGTTTTTAAAAATAAGTATCTGAAAAGTGTGGCGTGCATTTGTATTCAGTCCCCCTCTGATACCGACTAAAATCCAGTGGAGCCAATTGCCTTCAGAAATCACCCCATTAGTAAATAGAGTCCACCTGGGTGTAATTGCATTCTAAAAATGCGTGACACCCTCAGAGGTTTGTTAGAGAACATTAGTGAACAAACAGAATCATGAAGTACAATGACCTCACCAGACAAGTCAGGGATAAAGTTAGGTTCTAAAAAAAATATCCCAAGCTTTGAAAACTGTACAATCTACGATAAGAAACGAGAAAGCGTTTGGCACAAATGCAAACCTACCAAGACATGGCCGTCCACCTAAACTGACAGGCCGGACAAGGAGAGCATTAATAAGAAGGGCAGCCAAGAGGCGGTAACTCTGGAGGAGCTGCAGTTATTCGTTGTGCACTCCACAAATCTGGCCTTTATGGAAGACTGGTAAGAAGAAAGCGATTGTTGAAAGACAGACATAATAAGTCCCCACAAGCCATGTGGGGGACACAGCAAACATGAGGAAGAAGGGGGTCTCTGGTCAGATGAGACCAAAATTAAACTTTTTGCAAAACACTATGTGGGCAGAAACCTCACACTGCACATCACCCTGAACACACCATCCCCGCCGTGAAACATGGTGGTGGCAGCATCTGGTCAGAGTTGATGGGAAGATGGATGGAGCCAAATACAGGGCAATCTAAGAGGAAAACCTGTTTCAAAAGACTTGAGACCGACCCTAAACATACAGCCAGAGCTACAATGGAATAGTTTAGAATGACCCAGTCAAAGTCCAGACCTTTAATCCGTCTGTGAAACTGTGGCAAGACTTGAAAGTTGGTGCTCACAGACGCTCTCCATCCAATCTGACTAAGCTTGAGCTATTTTGCAAAGAAGAATGGAAAAAAATGTCACTCTCTAGTTATGCAAAGCTGGTAGAGACAAACCCCAAAAGACTTGCAGCTGTAATTGCAGCAAGTATTGACTCAGGGGAGCTGAATACAAATGCACGCTACAACAACTATTTATAATTTTCCTTTCACTTCACTATTATGTACTAACTTAATAGTGAAGTACCAATGTACCAATAAAATGCATTAACATTTGTGGCTGTAACGTGACAAAATGTGGAAAATTTCCAGGGGTATGAATACTTTTGCAAGGCGCTGTATCGGTAGAAGGATGCTGAGGTTGGAGCTGCCAGGCAGGAGGTCTAGAGGAAGATCAAAGAGGACATTTATGGATGTAGTGAGAGAGGACATGAAGTTAGTTGGTGTGAGTGAAGAGGATGCAGAGGACAGAGTTAGATGGAAGTAGATGATTCACTGTGGCGACTCCTGAAAAGTAATCTATCGCCTTTTCATGAAAAAGACCCGGCTAAAACTAAATTTAAAAATAAACAACTATATTTTAAATGTACACAAACAAATACTAACTAGAAAACAACATAAAAGAGCCATGAACAGCCATGAAGAAATGTCTTGATGCAACGTGTTCTTCAACGTCATCAACCTGTGTGCAATCAAACTGTATCTCCTCAGCAGGGAAAATGTTTCCATCCCAAAAATTATTTTAAGTTTCTTTAACCTGTTGAACCACTGTGGATAAGAAGCTTGTCATGTTCACTATCCTAAACTTCATTGTAGTGCCTCCGCAGGTCTTCACCGGAAAGAAGGACTTCCTGTTTCCATCACTCCAACAACACATAAAGTCATTAGTGCATGTTTAAGCATATTATCAAGGGGGAATGTAGTTATTTTGCACTGGAAAGTTGAATGTATGATGCACTAAACTGCAGTAATGAAGACAATGTTGCAAAGTGTGTGAGTCAATGTCCACTTAGTCCTTTTCTTCAATTTGCTTCCAGATGTTAGTAATTTTGAGGCCTGAAAAAGTGTCCTCCTACTGAGTCTTGTTTTGTTTCACATCACTTCCCCTCTAGTTGACGACAATCATCCGCTTCCTCCAAAGGCCTACAATAAGCAGGCGGCAACATCAATTAGCCCCCTTTTAGCACAGAGGCCATCAGGGACAGTAACAATGGCTAGAGCTGAGAGATTAGTGCTTTTCCAGCTTAGCTTTCTCAGTCAATTCTATTGGGGTGATACTAAAAGGCAGCTAGCCCCCAATGGCTGATCATATGAGGGTGATGCAAGGCCCATTACAGTAATCCACATGCCGAAACTATTGTGTTTAGGCAGCGAAGTGCACGCCATTAGAGAGAGCGTTGCAAAAAACAACTTTAACAGCAAAATAAGCAAAGTTGGGAGAAGGACAGAGAGAGTGTGAAATAAAAAAAAAAGACGAGAGAAGGAGTGGGTGGGGTTGAAGGAGAATAAGCGATTGGATAAAATAAACAGAAACTGGCCGATAAAAAAAAGAAATGGAAAACTAGTGAGAAAATGGAAGAAAATTGTGGTGATGTGAAAAGAAGCTAAAACAGGAGACATTGGAACAAACGATGAATTAAAAGAAGAAGAAGAATGCAAAAGAGAAAATGACTGATGAAGGAAACCTGAGCATCAGAGACAGATTAAAAGGTAGGAGGCAGGGAGGAGGATGCACAATAGAGGCGAAGCCTAAAGAACATAAAGAGATGAGGAAAGAAAGGATAAAAAGATGCGGCAAGAAAGAAAGACGATGAGGAGAATGCAGATGGAGAAAAACTGGGAAAGAAAGCAGAAAGGCAAACATGAAAAGAGGACTCCTGAACATGGCTCATTAGGCAGTGAAAGATAAAGCTGCAGTAAAAAAATTGGTTATGCAGGAGAAAGATGGAAGGAGAGGAACATGAGAAAATGCTGGAAAGAGCTAACAGAGGATATTAATTTAGAAATGAAGTCACTCGTCGTTTTAGCACTTTAGGATTTTGTCTATGTTTCCTCAGCGCTTCAACACACACACACTTTGTGTCTTATGCAGAGTTTTGTGACACCACCTAATTCCCTGCAGAGCACCACCCAATTTTCACCTGACAGAATCATCTAGAACTACTGCACAAAAAACCGCTGCACACACCAACTAAGCATTTATAGGCCCATGCATGCTTTTCTGAAAATTTCCGAAGGGACCATGCGAGTTCCATGTGTTCTGAAAGCTCTAGAGTTCAGAAGTAGCTCCACAACTGCGAGGCCAAAAAGGCTGAGCTGGAGCTCTATGGATAAAGGAAATAGGAGAGAGTGAGGAAATGGGTAAAGTAGTCACAGTCCAGCAAAAACTGAAAAATAGTCGAGTAACTGACACCCTTAAAGAGTCGGTGGACAAAGATGAGATTTACATGTTCTAATAAATTCTAACCTGCAACTGGGTTTATGATAAGAACTCTTCTATCCAAATAAGATTCCACTTTTTTTTTTTTTATGGCCAAATAACCATCAGAGGGCTCACAGGTCCGCGCTGGTAATGAAGACATTACGGCTCAAGTCACAAAAACGTTTTCTCCCAGCTTCTGCTTCTGTAGACCTCCACTGTTGTCACGTCAAATTGAATTGTAACTTTAATTTCATCCACTGACAGCGAGAATGCGGAAATCGATGCAGAAAGTAGCGTGTCATGTATGTATTGATCAGTCACTGCGTGAACAACACCTGGTGGTTTTAATGTTGTGGTGGATGGGGTCAACATGGACACTGCCACCAGTCCAGCTGTACCTGACACCTGCGAAGCTGCAATGCACTGTGTGTTCTGACAGCTGTTGATTATGGTCAGCGTCACATATTTACCATGCTGGAGGGTTATAATTTTAAAACATTTAATAAACCTATACAGACAGATTATGAGTAACACATAAAGCTCTGCACAACTGCTACTGCCATCAAAGTTTGTTCCACTTGAAGCTTTTCGCAAAAAGACTATGGAGAGTTGGCCTTACCTGACTGATGTAGCAGACTAAGCTGGTGAACAGATGGTCTTGTGGTGACTTCGAGTATCCCAGTAAACCAGTGAGTAACAAGAAAATATTAGGGGCATCATTAAGTCGAGGTAAAGCATGACATAACAGCCTGAGGTCATTCTCCGGGGAATCAAAAACCGCGGCTTTTTCCAAGCTAACTGCTTGCGTCGATGCACTGAGCCTCCAGTAAAGTCCAACGGAAACTCAGACTTTTCAATGTTTGATGCCTCAACCATTGACGTTATATAAAGTGAAAAAATCTCATAGGGAGGTGGACAAGCGGGTGCACGGTGTAGCAACAAACAGGACTTTTCCACAGTAGACCAGGTTTCACCTGACCCACAGGGAGCAACTTGGGGTTTGTCTTGCTCAAGGACCCTTCGTCGACACATAACCAGGAGGAACCGGGAGTCAAAGCACTGACCTGTGGTCTCAGCTGTGAGATGTTGTGCGCTTTGATGAAGAACATTACAGGAAGTAGCTGTGTGACATTGTCGCTATGTGTAGCTGGTTGTTTTTATGTCATTTATCTTGTAACTTAAACTAACCCTCACGTTTTAGTGTCCAACCTTAACACAGACTCGTGTGTTTGTAAAGTTGCTGCCATGCCGTCAAATGGTGACGCTCCTGGAGAATCCAATAGTAACAAGAAAATGTTATATATATCGTCTTGGGAAACGTCATTATTTGATGGTGTTGGGTGAAAACTTGTTGGAGGGAAGAGGGAGTAAAAACATTCAGTAGTAAAAGAATCACAGCAAAATGAACAAATTATGGCTTTTTTTTTAAAGCAAATATCGCAGCAAGTCAATCTGAACAACAAGTGTGTATGAACTCCGGCGTGTCCGCAACACTTGGCTATATATCTGCTTGTTTGTTTGTGTGTGTGTGTGTGTGTGTGCGCGCGCACGTGTCTATACCTCAGAAACAGGCTTTTCCAATTCAGTCAGGCAAACACAGGTGCTCAACATTGAGTGAATAGCACTGAATGGAGGGATGGAGGCAACAATAAGAGAGAACAAGATGCTTTTCTTGTCAGGATAAAAATGTACGTTCCACCGATTAGACGCAGACGGATGTGAACAACCAGTGAGACGAATCGGGGAAAATCTGCCCCGAGAGCAATCTTTCTCCTGCCATACACACAAGCACCTCTTTTATCTCTAGCTCGCATTCTCTAATTCCAACATAAAAATGGACACATTCACATTCGGAGATACATGTTTCTTTCTTTCCTGCTTTTGGGCTCTCGTTCTTTTAGTAGCTCTTCAGTTTGATTTGGAAAGAAACAAAAATAAAAGCATATCATTTAAAGCCTAGGGTGGTTTAAAACGCATTGTTTCAGCATTCTGTTCTCATCCGCGTCTGGGACGAAAGCGCCAAAAAGACGAATGAGAAACTGAACATGTCCATATGTTCTGCCTCTTCCCAATCAACGTCCTAGTTGTGCTTCACTTCACTTCACAAAAAAAAAAAAACAAAAAGCGAAAATGAAAGGAGTTGAAGAGAATGCAAATGCTTTTCACATTCAGACTAAAAGCCAAATTACACTTTTCATCAATGGTGTGTGAATCAGATAACAACATCCTGCAGCCTTTTCTGCAATCACACGAGAGTAAAAGTGACAACAATTTTTTTTAAAGACCAGTTTTACTGGTTCTAACTACAAGCACACAGCACATTTTGAAAAGCATATAGCAAAGGTAAAGGTGCAGCAGCATCAACGCTGTACAATCAGGTAAACATAGGATTACGTAGCAGGATAAGTAGCTGCAGCAATAGACTTAAAAACAGAAGAGAAAACACCAAAAACAAGTTTGCACATTTTACTTTGTGAGCAAAACCACTGGCAATGTGTTGAGTAGGTTTCAGAATTAAATATTAACAGCATTACTATTAGCACACAGATGAATGTTGTGCACCAACATGAACCATCTCTACTGGAATCAGAAAGACGGTCGGTCCTTGAGGTGTCTACAGTAAATACAGTACATATCCAAGGTTTGTGAGGGGGCAGAGGATTCAGAGACAGAAAAGCCTTCTATGGGAAAATAACTGTGATCATGTGCATTTTACATCCCAATAACGAATGAGGGCGACCCTGCACCCCTCATCTTTTTTTAAGGTCCCCATTGTAGGGTTGTAGATGATTGAAATCTCCATAAAATCTGAAAAAAAAAAAAAAATGAGATGGGGGTTGAAAGACAGAGAAGGTAAAAGCCAGGGGTGGTGGCAATAAAGAGAGACATCCATAGATAAGGCCGCTCAAAGAGAATGTTTTTAATGTCTTGTGTTTTATACGCATACGTTTTTAACCAACTTTACCAACAGTCATGTATTGGAAATTATAACCCAAAGTACTTTGGATAGAATAAAAGTGTATATATATATATATATATATATAATTAGAATTATAGCTGTTAAGGACTTTTTTTGTTTCCTACAACAACTTTGCAGTGCGACTACTCTGCAAGCTAACAATGTAAATTATAGGAGACAGTATTGTAACATGTAATCAGATTTTAGATGTTGGTGCATTAGATATTAATACTCACTGCGCGGTTGCACTTTACAGACGCATCAAGTATAAACTAAAGCTGGACCAAGACAGAGAGGCAGCGAGCAGAATTGCAAAGGACATTTTATTTCATCCGGCATGAAAGTGAAGAGTGTTAGCTAGTTAGAGACCTTGATCTGTCTGTAACGTTTTCAAAGGCCTGGCTTTGAGACAAGTTTGACTGACAGGGCAAACCATCGTCAAGACGACTGAGCCGTGTTCTTCTTGTCTTTTATCCTCCTCTTTTCTTTTATGAGCAATTTATTTTCCCTGAGTTATCTGTCTGCTGTCTATTTTAATAGCTCTCTTTTTCCTTGCTGCTTTCTTATGCTTTTTACACATATATTATTATTTTTTTTACTTTCTTCTTGAGTCTCTTTGCTTCTTTACATCTGCCAACCTGGTATCTGTTACTTTTACCTCCCATTTCTTGTGCCCTTTTGCTTCTATAGCTTTGTGGAATGTTCATAAAAACACAATGCATATGTGGCCTCAGTCCCATATTATTACATTACCGTGTTTTGGCTCCGAATAATCAGCAACTTGCTGCACAATTCATATTACATCACCCTGCTCTTTTTTTCCTATGGCTATTTAGAAAACACATTTTTTGCTAAAAAGTAGCAATTATTAAGCCTTTTGATTATTGTAAGCCGTAGCTCAATTGTATATGATATGAAAATATCAGGAAGAAATGTCAGCACCAGTCTCAATTCTCCTGCTTAACTCTTAACTGCTTAACAAAGTCCTTGACTCAACGCTTCCAAAAAATAAAACAAAATTTGTCATTAAAGAATAACGTATCGACACACACTAGCTTCCTACATGATCAGTTCTATCCAAGGTATTTTAAAAAAATAAGGGAACTTATTTATATAAAGTATGGATTTTATCAGTCTGAATGTCATGTACCAACAGAACTCTACATAAATAGAATAGTGCACAGATCGAAATATTAATAATTTAATAGTATTTCAGGATCTAGTGCCCTTTCAAGTCAAGAATAATCGAAGCAAATGTAAATGTTTTTAGGTGGAAACGGGCATTTGTACCGAACACACTTTAAGCTGTTTGTTGGGGAAAACTAAAAAATTGGCTATTTTAAATATAAAACCTCAGTGCAGCTCTCTTTATTCTAATATATGTATTTTCTTCAAAACAATGAACAAGTAAATGCTCTATAGTCAGGTCTGAACTTTTTACTATGAGTGACGCATTATTAATTTATGTCAATATCTCTGTTTTGTTTTTTAAATTAAGCACAAGACAAAGATAATTATATAACTAGAATTATAAACGTTCACTAGACAGTACTCAGTAAGTTGAAGTTATAAAACTTTTTCTGAAGTTCATTTACAGTAATAAAACTAAACTAGGATCAAGCTGAATTTAACTGGTCAGTTGTATCATAACTTTGATTCTACCAGATAAATTAAAATTCAGTGCAATAAAAACAAAACAGTGCTGCTCTTCCTTATGAAAAGCAGCTTTCCTGTTGGTTTTTAATCTCCATTGCGTCTTCTTTTTCTGATTCCCTGATCCTGTTAAATAATATGGCAGCATCAAGGTTCTCAGGATCTGCACCATCACTGGAGGCTGAGAGGCTCTTGTATTGTTTCAGATGCTAATAAGAGGAATTTTCAAAACTGAAAGTAAAAGTTTAATTTTGAGGGTGTGAATTAAATTCCAGGTTTTTTGTTGCCCCTCACTTTGGTGTCCATGCGTTCAAAGAAAATCACTAAATATTACTCAGCCTATGGTGCATTTTTTCCTTTGCAATTTGCCACTTTGGACGCACACATTCGTCAAATGAGTGTCGCGTTTGTGAATTTTGATAGAGGGCATATGACTTGTTCCGTAGACAAGCCAGAGTAGGGTTCATTACACTTGCTCAAAGATGAGTGAGGAGTTGGTGGTTCTGAGAAAAAAAGGGCTGGAGGCTTTTGTTTTTAGTGAACAATTAAATGATAAACTGAGCACATTGACTGGCAGCAGGAAAGCGGAAGATTCCCTGAGGAAGGCTTTGCGAACTAAAACATTTGATTTTAGGACGGCTCATAATTGATGTCAAACATTTCTAAATCTTTTCTTCAGCGAGAAATTGTTGTTTTTTTTTTTTAAGGGATTGTGCTGTTGTATACAAACAACGAGTTAAGCTTTGATGTGTGACGACCTTTTTGGGGCTAAAAAACGAAATTATTCAAGAGGTTATGTTTGACACCTTCATCTGCAGATTCATTTCCTGCTGTTTTGCAGTGTTTAAAAGGGAACAAGAGACAGAGAGGATGGAGAGAGATTAGTAAGCAAGCATGCAACCTTTTCTACCCCCTTGCTTTCTCATCCAAAACACGCTCTACACCTGCAATAAAGTGGGGGGCACAGACACACACACACACACACACACACACACACACACACACACAGGCATAAACAAACACCAAAATGAGCTAGAAGCACACAATGAATCTCTCAGATCTTTTGTCGTTTTATGTGTTTTCTGCTAATAAAAGTATGATACCAATAGTCGGGTAGTCACTGAAGGAGAACAGCAAAAGAAAAAAGAAAATGGGAGAGATCTATTCCTGTGTCGTCTCGGTGGGAGCCCCCCAAAGTAGAAACTCATTAACCATTAACTACCGTCTCTCCGAGAGCGATATTACAGTTGGCGTGACTAAAAAGGCAAACAATTTAAATTGTTAAAGCCCAGAAATCAGCCAGAGGGGGGGATGAACACACAGTGGTGAAGAGGAGTAGGAGGAAGGACGGGACACGTGGTTGGTGTAATAGCATTCTGAGACCAATTGAGTGAAGCGTGTTGATATATTTTTTCGTCTCTGTTAAGCCTTCAATAATTTGAAACTGTTTTGCAAACAAATTGGAATTAGTATGTCTCACGTACAACCGGGTGGGACAAGACTCTGGACTTGTGCTATGGCTCCACTAAGGATGCTTTTAAATCACTTCATCATCACTTTAAATCAAGGGTGAGGTTCTGCCTCTGACCCCAAAGCTCAAGTTCTTCTGTTTTTTTATGTTCAGCTCCAATGAGTCGTCAGCAAAACTCTGAGCCATCCTGTTGACCTCCTGCTGGTATTGAGACAGAGTGTGGATTTCAGTCACGTGAGCCACAAGGGCCATGTCGTCTGCATACTTTTCATACCGTCCCAGTTGTAGCAGATTGTATTTGTGTTGTGTTTTGCACAGGAGACAGGACAGGAGACTGCCCTGAAGCAGTCCTGTGTTTAAAACCAATGTACTGGATTTAAATCCATTAAAAAAGCACATGTTGTGGCCTGTCCTGTAAAAATTCTTTATCCATACAATCAGTGTGGGGTGTGTCTGTACGGTGTTAAAGGCAGAAGAAAAGTCCATAAATAAGATTCTGGTGTGTGAATCCAGCTGTTTGGTGATGGTATCTAGAATTTCGAGACTTGCTTCCTTGCTTCCTCCGCCTCGTAGGCAAACTGAAGTGGATCCAGTTTGTCTTGCAGCATATTTGACAGCTGCTGATACACCACTCTCTCCATACATTTACAGAGCACCGATGTCAAAGCAACTGGCCTGTACTCCTTAGCAGGTGCCTTCTTGGGGATTGTAATTATTGTGGACCCCTTCCACAGTTTGGGTACGCAGCTGGAATCCAAATGGTACAGAAAGAACTTGGTGAGAACCCCACCCAGCTGAGCGGAGCATTCTTTAAGCACTCTGCCTCTGAGCCCCTCCGGTCCTGCAGCTTTGTTGGGGTTAAATTTGCCTATGATGGCAAGTTGTTTGCCGACAGTGAGGGCTTGGATGGGGGAGCCAGGGGTTGCAGAGGCCCAGGTGTGACGTCTGCTTTGGCTATTGAACCTGGTGAAGTGAAGTGAGTGGTGATCCTGCCTGGTGAAGGCAGGATCTGGGCAGTCAGCTACTGCAGCTTTGGGGGCTCTGCCCATCATGATGTTTAACCCCTGCCACGCCTCCCTCACATTTCCTGATGTTAATATCTGTTTCGCACTGTTCTTGAAATAATGGTAGCCAGCTTGGCCTTCTTACCTAAGCTCTGTCTCCAGTTCCTTCACCCTATTTCCCAAACTAGAGCCATAGGAAGCAAGTTGAAAATGAGTGAAGTTGCACTTTAACTATGTTATATAAGTGATAATACAGCATGATGAACTGGCTGAAGATTTCCCTGATCAACTGTCTCACCCCAGGTGCAATACAATAATCACATGTACATGTGCGTGCAGAGCACACTATCAGTGGTGTTGAAAGCCTAATGGACGTGTTGGACACTGGAGGCAGAGAACATCGTTATGTGGCCTAAGGTGAAAGCTTATTGTGGGATCAGATCCTGCTACACTGGTTGGATTAATGTTCATATGCTGTGACTCTGTTTTCCAGAATTTCAATTAAAAGTCAAATACATTATTTTAATCCCATCCAAGGAATGTTTCTCAGTTGCTGCAGCACAGCCAGCACCACTAATTTCTTATCAACATTAACAATAATCGTGTTCAGTCTCAAACTGTTCCTGTTTGCATTGATCAGTGCATTAACCACTTCTTTTGCAGAGTTAATTGTTTTGCACTCAGATCTGTTTATTCGTTGTCCAGTTCTTTGAAGCCCATTTGCCTACGGCCCCTTATGTAGCTGCCAGGGTATGTATGCTAATCAGAACCAAGCAGGACATCACATCCAGCTTAGAAAAAAGGGGTTTGTTACCATCTGATCGCACACATGCGCCAGTGCTAAAAAAAAAGAATCTGACCACTTGCAGCTCTTTTTTATAGTTATATCTCAGTTTAAATGCAACATGGGTTAAGAGCTTATGCCAAGTCAAATTATGCAGATCCACCTAAAGGTAACATGCGTTACAATGTAATACTTTCCAGTTCCCTTGCAGTATTTGTTTTATTAGGTCTGCTTTACAGAAACAGTTCAGTACCTGTGTCAAATACTGCCCGTCTTCTGTGAGTACTGCAGATGGTTCAACAGCTCATAGCCACCAGGGAGTACAGACGCAGGTGTGTTGGGGAAATCTGAGGCTTTAGTTGTCATGTTTCACCACCACCAAACACAATGATAACAACTGTACTATGGCTAAAGCCACAGTCACAGGTGATGGTCACTGTTTACCAGCCAATTCTCTATGTGTTGTAAATGTGTTCCTTGCACTTACAGCACATGATGCTGGAGCTACAGCTGAAGGTGATCTCGCTCTGAGGCCACAGCCTGCAGTGGTCTACTGCATGATACATCGTTACTATATCACAATACGGGTTAGTGTCCCATGGTGGATCAGACGGAGTGCAAACATATTCTAGAGAAATGTGCTGCAAGATAATGCAAAAATAGCAAAATATTTACTATAAGCGTTATGGGCCTCAGTAGAAATGTCTCACTAAACAGCAGACTATTGGTTCCCAAACAGGGTTGATCCGGGACTACGTGCACGAATATAAATTCCAAACAAGGAGAACAGATGCATTGTACCCGCGTTAACTAATAGCTCATTTGCATTTGCCGTCCCTGGGCTGCTACACAACATACGCAACCGGCAATAGGTTGTCAAATACAATTTCATAAACCCATATGAGACAAAAAAAAATATTCAAAATCCCACACATTGTATTTACTCAGTGATGATATTGTTGCGGGTTCATATTCAGAACCTTTAAAGCTTTATTATAAGGTGATGTAACTGGGTGAAAGTTTTTATTAATTGTAAGACGTGATTAAGTATGCAAATCTCTACCATCCATATATCTACATATATACAGTATAATTATATCTACCTCTCCATGGATGGATTGATGGATGGATGGATGGATGGATATATAGATAGATAGATAGATAGATAGATAGATAGATAGATATAGATAGATTTGGATATATGTCTATATCTATACATTTATTTATTGAAAAGCTGTTGTGAAATTAGGCTTTTTGAGTCTCCACAGCCACAAAAATATCCTGGGGGGGACTAATAATTTTATCATCTGCATGTATCAAGATTTCGATATTATATTTCACAAAATACTAAAAAAAAAAAAAAACACAAGTCAACACATGAAACATTTCAAATAGGCCTAAGGACCTTGTCAAAGGTCATAGGTCATGTTGAGGTGTAAATGTAAAATACTGATAGCTTGCAGTACCTGAAGCAGTTTCTGTTTCAGCCTCATACCACACACAGTGTTTAACTCACATTTCAGGCGAAAAAGAAAAGACACCCTTGAGCTCCCTACCACTTTTCATACAAATGAAAGGAGAGAAACCTCTAGTGAGCAGGTGCAGAAACGTTACACAACGATATGGAACGAGAAAAAAAAGAAAGTCTGGGCTCACAGCACACACCACCCTTTCTTTCTGAAGGATGTACACAAGCACAAATCTGCAAAACACTAGAGCCTTGGTTTTGGTTTATTACAAAATAAAATAAATAAATCCTCAAAGGGATCCTTCAATTACACCACAATACCTGACTCACATTTAGCTCCCCTCATCTCAAAAGCTATTGATATTGCCAGAAAATACTTATTTTTACAGACATTATTCCAGCTTTGTATTCTGGCTTTGAATTACAACTCCCCCCCGAAAGGCCTGCAAACGCAGCGTTCAAAGCTCTCAGAGACAAGCACAGAGCAAAAGAAGGTCATGTCGGGAGGAAGGAAAGAAAATCCTCTTCTTTTTCAGTCTGGACAGGGGGAATAAACAGAAGGATTTTCTCACTCTATGGAACTGAATTCAGAAATCAGAAACTGGGCTGGAGGGAGGAAAAGGCAAACCGAACGGAAGCTATGCTCAAAAAAACATGATTGACATTAAATCTTTTCATAACTGGTTTAAAATGTATTGGATAGTAGTTGCACAAGCAAAAGCTTTAAATCTCAGGGAGCAAAATATAATGACATGTTGATTCCTTCCACTTCTATTTTAGAAAAGACATATTTGGTGATTTCACACATCTCTCACCCTACACCTCCTAGTCACCAGAGAAGAGACTCACTCTTTCAGTAATCAGTTGATTGGTTTCATCACGCTTCGAAAATCATGACCCTCTTACGCATCCCAAGGCCCTGACTGAGCCAAAAAGATAGAGATGAAGAGATGGAGAGGCAGTTAGATGCTACTAAGACTATTTGATCTGAGGCATTCAAAGAGACGTCTTGGAGGACAGTGCTGAGACGTGTGAAGTGAGAGTAGGAGACTGCAGAAAAGGCAGCACGAAGAGATACATAAACATGAAAAACAAAGTGTGTGTGTGTGTGTGTGTGTGTTTTCATGTGTGCGTCCTTGGAACTAGATGGAGAATCAGAAACAAACAGCGAGAAAGGGCACTTGCATGTTTGGCCAGATGCAAAGGGAGGGTTTGGGTGTAATCTTTCAGGAAAGGTTCGCTGATACTTTTTATTCTTGCAGCTATTTAAATTGAAACTTTCAACAACAAGGCAAACAGTTATAAAGTACTAAGACAAACTGTGGGCCAGTAAAATTCTACAGAAACAGTCAAATTAAGCAGAAAGACTACAAGGTTTTAAGCTGCCAGAGACAAGAAAGGTGCAGCTGATAATTTCAGATCTGACTCATAGCTTCATTTAATGATGGCAAATATTTGACAGTGTGTGTTAATTATGAACAGATGCTTTAGTTTTTATTTCTCATAAACGCGGGAACAAGTAAAGATGGTAAATGGTTTGCACTTATACAGTAGCGCGTTTCTACCTTAGCCGCAGGACAAAGCGCTTCCATTCACCCATGCACACACACACACACGACCCATCCAGGGCAACAACACTTTGACACAGACAAGCGAAGCTGGTAATCAAACTGATGACCCTGCAAAAGGTGGACGACGGCCCTGTCTTCTGATCCACAGGTGCCTCATAGAGGTAATGAGTTCTTTTTTGTCTTTTTTTTTTAAGGATTTAATCAGACGTCCAATTGTGAAATGCCACACACACACTGGCTCCAGTTCACCGATTGGTCACATGTCTCATGTCAAATACCTTGTTACAACAAAGTAACAATTTTTTCTTCAAGTAACAAAACCAAATGACGAAACCTCCAAAAGAGTGATACACAGCTAAATAAAACAAGGTCAATCATCTTAAACCTAGCTCTCCATTCAATCCATGCCCGTGCAGGCCTAATGCTTCTTGTTTCAAAAGTGCCAGATCCAGATTCCCACCTCACTTGTGGGCATTGACCTAATATTTGGTTCTAAATGTTTTTTCTTTCTTTCTTTTTTTTAACAAAGGTTGTCTTTCTAATGAATCAGAGAATTTAATTATGTACAGCTTGATTTAAGGTTCGGAGCATTTTCATTTGTCATTAGAAATGATTACCTTAAGTCCAGAGTGTAGCAGATGGTAGCAGAGCAGGGACAGGGGGTGTTGGGTGTAGCAGAGCAGATTGATTTTGAATCTGCAAAAAACAAACAAACAAAAAAAAAAAGAACTTTAGATGTTAGCTGATTCCCACTCGGGGCTGTTTGCAGGAATAATTAAAAACATATTTGAAGTTATACATTTTTATTATAAAAAATCTTTTGTGTGTGTCTTCTGAATTTTAAATTTCAAATTTCTTCAAATTGCATTCTTAGATACATTAACTACCCTATCAAATTCAACAAAAACGTAATTTAACCATGAGCTAAAATGAAAGAGGAAACACTGAATTCAGAACAAATGCACAAACAACATCTTGCATATATGTATCACTCAGAGCTCGATGAGACCTTTAACAGAGGACGGGGGTGGCTGGGGGGTGGCTGGGTGGTTGGGGTGGGGGGTACGATGGGGGAATCCAATCATTGCTGGATTGATTTTTCACAAAACCGAGAGAAACAATTATCGGCCTGAGAGCAGTGTAGGGAGTCTGGTGTTAAAAGATGTTTAGAGAAACAGGGATGTGCTATTGATCCAGGCTCATTCCCACACATTGGTAAACACTTTGCATTAAAAAGGTGCTAAATTGCTCTCGTCTGCGCTGGAGTGTTGCCTTGTGGACAAGCAATAGACACAACAAGGTTGACAGACTGAAGCGCTTATTCTCTATTGTGCTCTTTAACAGGACTGGGTACTGGAACCCTAATGGTATCTACTGGGCCGTGTCCATGCAGACTTTCACGCCATGCTACTCGTACGCTGGCGACGGAAGTAGTTTGCCTCGCTGCTGATCTCAAACTGAACTATAACAGAAGCGTCACTGAATGTTGGCTTCATTTGCTCTTTAGCAGAATCCTTGTGCACCGTGTTTGACAGCTTGGTGACCCCATACCAACCACATCAGCCGGCAGCGTGGGCGTCCGCGGGCCCAGCGGGACAAATTGCGGCTGACAAGCGGCAGCTTTTCCTCGACTTATTCATACAACGCTGACTGCAAAGGTTGCAAACTGTGGTGGGATAAAAAAAAATAAGCGGCATTAAAATAATCCCTTTTACCTTGTGCATGTAGATCCGAGGTTCTGTATCACACTGCCCTGCACGTTCTCCAACCAACCCACTGCTAACTACCTGGATCAGGTGTGTTCAGTCAATCTCCATCTTACACCAGGCCTGATTTTAACCCTGACTCCAACCTGTACAGAATTCGGCAGCCTCGCTTTGTCGCTCTGCCCCCCAACTATGGAATTCCGTCCCCCTTGACCTTCATAGCATCAATTTGCTCCCACACTTTAATTCCCATCTCAAAACTCATCTTCAGACCTTTAAAACGTGGAGTGGTTGGTCTGCACAGATGTCGGTACAGATGACATTGTTGGTTGATGCTGTG
The DNA here is from genome assembly GCF_033026475.1 of Channa argus. NCBI lineage: Eukaryota > Metazoa > Chordata > Actinopteri > Anabantiformes > Channidae > Channa > Channa argus. Next base: position 26,237,130 of record NC_090201.1, on the reverse strand, counting down.
AACATTGTCCGGGTTCGTTTTCTATATTATCTTCTACCGTAATTCTTATGATTTGCTGTTATCTATAGTGACCTTGCGTGTCATGAAAGGCTCCTACAAATAAAATGTATTACAATAAAAATTATTAATAATTGTTATTGCTCAATTTGAAAATCACAATTGCCTCACAAAGAAAAAAGCCATTCTTTGATGTTGTCAACCTTCATTTTGTTCCATTTCTCTTTGGTTAAGATACTGGCACCGTTTAAAAGTTTAATTTTAGCGTCTGTATCAGGAAAAAACCCAAAGGAGACACATCCCTGCGCTTTAAGGTTATTATTTCACAGCATCATTTTCATAGCACTTTTCCAAAACATATCTTATAATGTCACATTTAGGTTTTTTTTCCTATAATATCTTTGAATGCAACTGGACTGCAATCAATGGTAAAGAAGTAGATCCAGATTTTTTTTTTTACACGTTTTTTTGAAATCACTATTTGTTTCCACTAAAATCTAACTGCTATGCGTCCAAGAAGACAAGCTTTATTAAGCCACCTTTCTTGGCTGCAGACTGAGCTATTTGTTCCTGGAAATATGGATTTTGCAGTGGAGTATGCTTTTTATTTGGTTGTATTGATTGTTGTATTTTGCTTAGTCAATAGATATCAATTTCAGAAATAAATCTGCTTGTGCTGGGCCTATTTATAGCATCTGCAGTGAAACCACTTGAAAAAAGCAGCATGAGTGTAAAAACTATAGGGTTCTGTGGAAACAGAGAACTGTTGATTGCTTTGACTCTACTTGAAAGCTTTTCAACTGTCTCCTTCATTTGTCTTTGTATGCTATTGGTTTCATTCTCTATATGTGGCACTGTACTGTATGTGTGTGTGTGTGTGTGTGTGTGTGTGTGGCGCTGTCAGCCTGCCCACGTCAGGTCTCTAGGGACAGTCTGTATTACTGGGACTCGCCTTTACTAGGACAGCGATAAGAACAAACATGTCGAAACAGAGACATGACAAATATGAAACAGGATTTGCACGGGGAGGAGATAAAAGCGGATAGAGAAGGAAGAGATAAAGATCTGATTGACCTCCTTTTTTATCCTTGGCTCCAATCCCACTCCTTTAACTTTACACAATGTGACTGGCTGAAAACACAGGGGTCAACCTCCTCAGATGGAGCAAGCAAAACTTTTATTGTTTCTCCCATTTCTACGTCTCTGCTGGCCTGTAAATCCACGTTGTCCTTCACTCTCTCTCCACATGTCTCCATCTTTGATTCCTTTTCTTCTATAGACTTTTACTCCCCCACTCCATTGAAAAGCTTCTGTGTCTCTCTTTTTCCTCTCATCCCATTTGCCTTCTCCACTGTCCTCCATCACCATCTGAATCAATGAAAGGCCGCGGGTTTGCACAGCAGTCTGGCCTCAGCCAATGACAGGCTGCAGTAGATTTGGCCAAGACTCTGACTTCCCCCGAGATGCTTGTGACAACAGGGAGGTTCAAGGTTATGAAAGTTAACACACACGCGCGGAGCCTGAAGCAGGAGGTGCAGGATGCTCTGGCGTGGTTCCCAAATAAGAGAACAAATTAGATTTAGAGCTGAGGGAAGGAGAGAGGCAATGAGTGCATATGCCATGGAGGAGGACTCGAGTGCAGGTTTGGAGAGAGAAAAAAAGACAATATAGTGGGTAAATTCAACTCTGTGGGACCTAAGTACATTCAAAAGTAAAAATGTGATGCAAAACAAACACTTTTTTTTTTGAAAAACGAGATTCAATAGCAGTAAAAACACTGAATATTTCATATGGCAATAGTTTGAAGATGTGTTCAGTTCAGCTGTTGTTTGACATAATGTCCATACGTCCAATTCGTTTTCAATCTCTGTGTTTAAATGGATATGGCAGTGCAATAGAATTGTGTATATTTCAGATCGGATTTTCAAAAAAATCAGAAAACAAAGAGAACGCAATGAAATTAATGAAAAAAAAACCCAATACAGTTTTATTATTTATTGTGGAAAATGATCCTATACTAAATATTTCTTTTTAACAGCCCTGCACATGGGCATTTTAACATCACATGGAGAGATTTCAACCTATTCCTACTGACATCAGGTGCTTTTCCAGCATTTCTATACGATCATAGTCACGACTTTAACTTTTTAAAGTTAAAATTTAACCATTCTTTAGCAGAGCTAAAAGAAATAGAAAATGAAATGCATTTTGTTCTATATTTTCATCCCACAGTGTCAGATACAGTATTGATGCTTCCTGATGCTTTGTGAATCCTTTCTGCCATTAATATTGGACACGATTTGACGCCCTGGGAACAACTGCGTCCGTTATCGACACTGCAGTTGCACTTTCACCACTACCACTTCAGTACCTTTTGACGCCACAGCAACGACTTCATATTAGAGTTAGATTCAAAGCCTTCAGTTCAAGGTTAAGTTAGAAGAAAGATTCCAATAAAACTAAACGCTGCAAACTGTGAGAACAGCACACACACATGCGCCATGTTGGGAAACAATCATCAATAAAGCGAACAACATCTCACACTACAGTTAAACCCTGGTCTCCTGTGGAAAAGTCCTGTGTCTTGCTGCATTATTCACCATCCCAGTCCTCCCCCCTACGAGTCTTTTTCTCTTCCTATTTTACGTCATTTATTTAGGTGTCAAATACCGACAGGGCTTCAAACTGACTGCACCGAAAGCTCTGAACCTCAGTCGCCCACGCGAATGGGAACCTTACACGCCACCATTTAACACAAAGGGGACAGTATCACTTTTTGAAGCCTCCGGAATGAGAACGGGCTGGTATTTTCTTTGTTCGGAAAAACAAAAAGAGATTACTTTACCACTGATCTTCTCTCTGACAGATACTTAAAATGCTACATATGTTTATGGTTTAACCTCCATGTGACTCAAATGTTTGACCAGAAACAGATTAAAGCACAAGAGTTTGCTGATATATGTGAATAACCTGATCGTTCTGACATAAAACCAATAAAATACACAGAGAGAGTAAAGGTTTCACTGACTCTCTGTGGCTCAATACTTGTTTTACAGTACAAGTATACAGTAATACAGTATCACATCACATGCACTTTCCCTCACAGTAGCCTGCTCCTTCAACATAATTTCTCACATCTCCTAAAATGACTCCACTCACGGCCAAAAAAAAAGCATTGCATTTCGGTGTGTTGAATTTACTGCAGGTAGAGAAACTTTCTGTTGACACTCATCCTTTGTGATTTCTGACTGTCGGATAAAAGATTTCTGCCATTTGCTTTTCGATTGTGGTTTATTTTACAGAGCAAATCACGTACAGTAAAGCTGACATCCCGGAGCTTTCTATTGCTGAGCTGGTATAAATAAATACATTTACAAGTGATGGATCAAAATTGTTTGATGGAATGAATCTTTGGTGCCTTTTACCGTATATTTGTACACGCAGCTCTGGATTCGGTCTATGTGCCTCAACTTTGGTGCCTAAAAGCCTCTTTGAGTCTGAATTCTACTCAAGTTAAATGTCACTGTCAGAGAGAACCTCTTCTGTGTGTTTTAGTGACAGGTGTTAAAATATATGAACATAGAAATAACTTTTCCGTATACCATTTGTACCGATCAGTTCATTTGATGCATTTATTTCAACCTCTTAATGACAGAAAAAAAGGTTTTTAAAAGTCTCACTTAACTCTCTGCCTTCCATTTCCCCCAGACAACTTTTCCATTAAAGAAATAAGCATGGCGTGACTGTAAATGGAGGGAAGCATTAAGAAGATAATTTATTCCGAAAAGTCATTATTTAAGTCTCTGACTGCTGATCCAGGAGCTTTCCATCTAGTTTTAAATGCATTATGCAAATGACACAAGCTCATCAATGACTGTTTTAGTTGAAGAAAATTGACTGGCCATCTGTGGCTGAGAAGGAGTTTGAGAGGGATCAGGTACGCATTCGAATTTGTGCTTTGAATATTGTGTCAGCATTACAAAAACAGAAGAAGAAGAAAAAAAAGACATGAGAAGTGATTGTGGGTTGAAAATGCTGTTTTCCACTGGGCTTTCAGTCATTGGACATCTGTTTTTCAAGTAAAAGCCTACGGCCACCTAGCAGCACTTAGCTACACAATATCAGCAAGTCAATAAGCTGCATATCGTATTCAGAGTTTCGGGTATTAGCATTTTAACATTTGCTTTATGGCAATAAGCAACAAGCGTAGCCGAGGCTGGTCATAGATCAACATACTGGACAAATTCAAACGTGATGATGATCAAAGGTAAAAAGTTGGTTGTTCAATTCTCATACACTAAAATGTAGCAATCGATTGCCTGTGATGAGGGTCAGTCTAAAACCTGGAAGATCTACACAAAGTGGTAAATGGTTCATAGATGTGTATCAACTTTAAATGCTTCTTCTGTCAGCTCATTAAAAATAAAAAGCGTACTTCTTTACTATAGTAACCAATGTACTTCGTTGCGTAACCATCACAATAACAACGTCTCGCACTAGTCGAACCCGGGTTTCCCGTGGAAAAGTCCCGTTTCTTGTCGTACTGTCCACCGTCCAATGAGCCTTTTTCCACTTTATATTCTACCTCAATGCTTTAGGTGCCAAATACTGAAGCCTGTGGGCTTCCACTGTACAGTTTATGTGTGTTTCTATTCAGTTGTTCTGGTAGCGTCAAATGGAGGAACAGCAAAGGGCACCTGTGGTTTCAATTCTAGTCGGTAGGTTTCAAAGATTAGACAGGATTAAAATAAACCTGGTCTAAAGTGCATGTGGTTACTCAGTCTTCAACATACACAGAAAGACAACACACACACACACACACAGCTCACCTGTCAGTAGTCTTGACACTCCCAGCTGTAATAACTCCCCCCTCACACATCAAAGACTGACAAAACCCCAGGACGGCAGAGAAGATAGTTTGTGTTTCAAGGTGTATGTGTGTGTGTGGGAATCTATTCTGTGTGTGTGTGTGTTGGCTTAAAGGCCTCAACAGTCAGAGAATGTGTGTATTTGTCTATGCCCTCATGGTTGTCGCCACAAAAAATTTTATTTTTTTCCAGAGTTTGAAAAGCAGCTACAATCACTAGTTGTGTTTTTCAGTTTGTGTATTTAAAGACTCGGAGGAGAAACGCTTTGTTCCAGCAAAACTTCGGCTTCAAACCCTGCTCCGTCCTGCTTTCAAAGGATCACTCATCACATCTTATAGCTCACAATACACAAAGCAGAGGGGGTCATACACAGAGACACAGTACAGAGGGTTATGACAAACATAAAATCTCTAAGAAGTGATCTTTGGACGGTGTGAAAATTCTGTTTTTTTTCCTGACATTTGGAGAGAAGTTTTTGTTCACTCTTGAACATCTATCCCCGCTGTTGCCAGGATGAATGCTCTTTCAATGCCATGCCACAGCTCTCTGTTGGTATTCTGTACATGCTGGGAAATGTAGCAGTCGGGGCTGTGGGTCAAGGCCCCCTTAGGTTCACAACTGGACAGTTTCAAGATTGAGTCGACACAGAATCCAAATAGGCTCTCGGGCAAGACTGACACCTATGGAACTAAACATTCAGTAACCTTCATTTCGTGGTTTTACCGCGAATTGCGACATAATTCAGTGCTTTCAGTGGCTCAGCTTAGCCATTTACAATTACAAATTATAATAATGTGATAAGAAGCCAAACCAAGTGGTCCGTTCAAATCAAATGTATGCTGAACAGACATCAACTGATTTAACTCAGGAGAAAAAAAAACAACCACAAGCGCTTTTATCCAAAGCACTTCACAATGTTGCTTCTCATTCACACACAGACTCGCACACCGATGGCGGCGGCTGCCATGCGAGGCGCTCACCTGACCCACCGGGAGCAGCTTGGGGCTCAGCGTCTTGCCCAAGAACACGTAGCCAAGGGGCCATGTTTCAGTAAGAGTCAACACAATGCAAATCGGTCGGAATATTCTGAATACGAATAGTATCGAGTAGCACTGATTAAAGGGCGCCGACATGTAGTACATATAAATGAATTTCATTAACTTCCCTTTGATTTCTCCAGATTAAAATATCTCACTGCTTCTCCCGGAAAAAAAGGCTTGCGAATAATAATGCTTATTGTTATAAATGTCAAAGATGGGCAACAGCTCGGATATTTGTCCATTTTTACAGCAGACATGTCGTGAATATGAACACACATTCAGACTGGGCTGTCTCACAGAAAAGTGAGAGGGATGAAACTATTCCACCATATCATTGTGGGTCTCCAGGCTAAACGGTACATTGCTTAGTGGATGATTCGAGGTCAGAATGTTGATCATGTTGATCACACCTGCCCAGCACCACATGCAAGGTGTGAAGAATTTTGCAAAATCATTTAAAAGTATACTTGGTGTGCACAGGCTCATAAAACCTGTAAATGAGTATTTTGTTTTCAGGTTTACTTGGCTGAAACCATCCACATCAGTTTTCGTGGCTGTTAGAGCCACTTGAATTATCACTTAGAGTTACTGCAGCCAGCCTCCCATATTTACCAGCTTGCTGTGCAGATATTGAAAGGGACACAGTCCACATGAGAGACTGATTGAGGGTGTCTTTCTTATTTTTTACCTTGTGGCTTTGGGATGAGAAAAACTGTAAACCCTGCTGTCTCATTACTGGAGACTGTAATCAATCTGAGGGAGGAGGAAAAAGTGTGAGCGAACTAAGAAAAACAAAAGAAAAAACTAATCAAATCAAAGGGACGGAAACAAGTTTTGAATCATTCGTAATGTTTTTTTGTTTTTTTTTGCTTTTAATGTTATGTTAATTCCATGTGTCCTCTAGGTTTTTATCATTTTTCTGTACGGTAGAATTGTTTTTACCTCATGTGAAATCAAATGTATGTCCTGTAAATAACTTATCACTGAAAAGCCAAGAATGTGGCGATTCAAACATTACTATGCCCTTAAATGGCAAGTTATCAGGCCATAGTTATGCTTTGGCAGGTGACCGACTACCCACTGACAAACTCATTCTGAGTAACCTGTGTTGAAAATCGGCAACATCCAGCAGCAACATGGAAGACGGCTAAAGTTGAATTTGGTGACATATCAAAGTGTGACTTTGATATGAAGAACATATTTTTGTAATTGCAAAATGATTAAAACCACATAGCAGCACATAAAATCACATGCTTACGACTGATTGCGTTTACTTAAATTGGGAGCGAGTTTTCTAATGGTTCTGGAAAAAACTAATAATGATTAATAATCATGAATAAATGATCAGTAGGTGTTTGATTACAGGATTGTAAGAGAGAGAAATGTTGTCTTACTCATTTATATATTAATTATTACGTTTCAGAAACAAAGGACTAGAACATTTTTGAACTGGTATCACGAACGTCTTATAAAGGCACGAACGTTAGGCTTCTTATTTTAACTTGATAAATGTCATCTGAGCAAAGGCAGCCGCATAAATATAGAATTGAATTACAGCACGCACATTAAAATCAAGGCTAATTCTGCTTCACCACTGGAAAAGTTCCATTTATAAATATCAGCTGTGAGTAAGAATATACCACTGCAAAGCACCAAAGACCACAAAGTTTAGAAAGAAACACAGGAGTGTGTTATTGTAATTTTCAGTTTATGTTACACCAGCGCAATAGAGGACATTCCCATAGACACTGAGGTGAGTTGTTGAAATAGATGTTGTGATGTACTTTAACGGGAACACGCAGAGTGTACAGCCTGGCAGTTCTGCTGCCCTTTTTCCACCTGGAATCTGAAAAATGAGTGAAGTTCATTGCATCATTATTTTGAAAGTTACCAGCATTATGATCAAAAGACTAATAGTTACACTGTGGTAGATGTATCGTCAGTATTTTAAGAGTCAGCATCACAGCCCCGCTGTCACCTCAGTATAGAATAAGACGTGTGAAGTTTTCTGACTGACTGACAGTCTCCTTGGAGCGAAGCTTTTCTGGGTTACAGAGACAGTGAGGGATTACATTTCCCTGGTGCCAGAGCATTAAAATCCCCGTTATTATTAATAAACCTCTGCAGCCCATGGGATGCCCCCACCCGCCTTTTAATTGACTCATTAATTGACTCATTTAAATCTGTCTAATTATTTAATCAATTAAATTCAACTCCACGTTATGCACACTTCCCGTTTAGCATCGAGTCCATGGTCTTGAGAGGGGGGTGGAGGCAATGAAAGAGCGCAAGAGAGACGGACGAATAAATGTGTTTTGTGGTAATAACCACTAATGTGCAGGATAATTACTGCAGTAAATTGATCATTTTGTCTTAATTGATTTAAGCTTATTAAAAGGGCACGGTGCCAAATCGTTAGTGTGCCTGGAGCACATTATCTAGATGACAGTAATTGGAGGTGAATGCTCTTGTTTCTTGTCTTTCTCCACTATAACCAGGCCTGTAAGACATCCATCACAACTAATGGTAAAGTCCTGCAAATCTGTATTGGAAGCTTTTCCCTCCACTGAAGTTTGGTGCTGACAGAAACCCTCACGAGACACTGTAACTTAAACATGACAATTTTCTCAGCTCTTCCGAAAAATTGTTTGTGAAGTCTTCACACAATAACATCGGTTTTTGATGAAGTCGATAGTGATCCAGCACCAGACCAGCTCCCACCTGATGATGTAAAGTAACACAGTGCTTTCATTTACAGTAAGTGCTGTTCTTAAGTGCAGTTTTGAGGACGTTTCAATTACTAAGGTCAAAGGTTACTAGTAACTACTTTTCAGATTTGTATAATAAACCAAACTACAACAGTAATTGATTCCTGGGATTAAATTAAACCACTGAGCAGAATGTGAAGTGACTGATCGTCAACTGTTTAGGTTGTTAAAATAAGCTGCATTGTAAGTCAACACATTTAGGCATGAAAATTATAATATACATCAATGTGAAATGATGCTTTCTGCGTAAAGAGTAGTTGTACTTTTCTGTACTTTGTTTTGTTTCTTTAAGCTAAGACTTTTACTTTAGTAGCATTTCAATTGTAGGGCTTGTAACAAACTTTTTCTTCACTTTAACCCAACTGAATCCTCCTGCTGCTGTAGTAGTACTAGTAGAGTAGCTACTATCACAAAGCACTGGGGCTACTTGGGATTCAATGTCTTCCCCAAACATTGTATCAGTTTATAGCTTGACCTGAACAGGAGCAGCCTGTGATCAAATATGATGCCTCTAAACTAGTAAGGCTGCTAACACCATATAGGTAGGTTTGTTTAAACCAGCTACCTATTGACGTGTGAAATAGTAATAAAACATAAAATCTATGCAAGTTCTGTTCCGAAAGGTTTTAAGATATACTAAAATTACTAATACGCAGTGAAATGCTTTGCAAATCCCAATTACACAAGTCCTCAAATTGCAGTATCAGCAGTTCTTTGAGTACTTTCCCTGGAAGAAAGTTGAAGACTGTTCACAGTGAGGCCTGTGAATTATTCAGAGAAGCTAGGACATCATTCTGTAAAGACACGTTTCTGTGGAGTTTTTCAAAAAGAATTTGTAACTTTGACCACCAGAAAAACAAACTTCGACACAACCCCAGAGTCATAACAGAAAACTCAACGGTCTTAGAAATGGTTTGTCGGGATACTGCTAGTGATTGGGTAAAACTGCTTTAGGTATATTTGCAGTACCGGTTAACTGACCCTTTGCTATTAAGTTAATTAGAGGGGGACATGCTCAATAAAGCCAGTGCCCCCGTCACCTCAGATCAATGCACAGGAACGCACTTGCTCACGGCGTGTGCATAAGTTATGCCGAAACTTTCTGACACCAGCTGACAGATTTTATAGTTCATCGGAGGTGAAACGTGGGGAAGGGAGTACCAGCGCAGCCTCCAGTGAAAGCCCTGACTGGGTCCTGCAGGACAATCTGCAGGAGTTTTTGTTCTACAGCTACTTGGAAATTCAAGGCAGCCAGTCCTGTAGAAAGCTATTTTAGAGAGCACTTAGGATTAGATTGGACCTTATGGTGGCAGTCAGCCTATTTCTGCACAAAGGGGACGAGAGAGGAGACGGTTTTTTAAAAGTTCTAGGGAACCTTTTTTGTGGGACTTTAACATCTGGTCCAGATTCTCTGTCAAATTGCCATCCTTCATTTAGCTTTACCATTTATTCCCAGAAATGGATCTTTTGGGGTTGGGAAAGTGCAATACAGAGAAGCAGAGGGAGAGACCGACAGAGGAGGATTGCAGGTTTTCAGAGTGAAAATGATGACACTGCGAAAGACCCGAGTCAACTGTGTGTGTGTGTGTGTGTGTGTCTTCCTGCCCATCCAGCCACAGAATGTCAGATACAGAAAAAGATATGGCTCTGCAGGGGATGGCTGCTACCCAGTGTGTGTGTGTGTGTGTGTTTGTGGTTGGTTGTGTGTGTGTGTGTGTGTGTGTGTGTGTAATGTAGAGTATTGCACTGCAGGGGACAATCCTAAACTTCAGTATCTATCTATTAAATACTTCTTGAGTCTCGAGTCGCACACACACACACACAAACATCGCTGCTTTTAAACTTTCATACTCTGTGCTGAAGGGTACAAACTACAGCCCTGAACTTTTGCAAAAGAAAGTTCTTTGAAAGCAATCTGCTTAGACTTACTCAACCATTACTACATTTTCATAATTTCATAATTTCAAATTAAAGAAAAAAAAACAAAGTCCTTCATCCTATAAATTAAATGCTCAGTTCCAAAAAAAAAAAAAAAGAGTGACTTTCAACAAATTCAACGGATGAAGTAATCAAGTAAAATTAAGTAAGTATATAATTTATATTCTACCTAAATGTAAAAGCACTCCACTATTTTTGGGCGGGGCATTAACTAACTTTATTTCTAAGCTACTCAGTTTGTAACATTGCATGTGCCATTAATAGCACTTTGATTTCAAGAATAAAACAAGAATAAGACACTGATACAGCCACTGCTAAAATGCCAGGAGGCTCAGGATGCAAAGATCAAAAAGCGACAGAAATATGAGAGCAAATGCATGCGGGTTTCTTAGCAGTATTATATTTGCAGTTCATTTGGAGCAAGTAAACATACTGGAGGGTCGCACATAATCCCACTGTGCACTAGCGCATGTAGCTGCTTCCTTCAGAAGAGGAGAACAAAAAGAAATTGTTTTGGTTTTTTTTGTGCAACTTTGATTAGAAATGTAGTGGAGTAAAAAGTATAGATATTTCCTGGAGTAAAAGTCAAAGTAGCCATAATTAAATTTACTAAAGTAAAATACAGATACGTGAAAAATGTTCTTAAGTACATTAACAAAGTAATTGTCCTTTGTTACTTTCCACCACTAACTTTCAAAATAAAAGCTCTGTGCACACATATATATGCAGCAAGCTACAGTTGTGTTATTAATATATGTACATACCAAGACAAACTATTCCAAATCCCTCTGCAGGTCCCAAAGGGTTTGTTCAATTATTAAATATTAATGGAGCTAAGGACATTCACTCATTTAAATATTGGCTGGATGCGTATCATTTACTGTGTGCACTGGAAAAACAATAATCCTGTTAAATAAACATCAGCTACATTTTAGAAAAATGTAATTTCATGGGCCTCACTCACCCAGTCTCATGAGAGAAAATCTACACAGGTTTAGGATTTCAATCATCCAACATGACAGTTTCTACAAGGAAAAATGTGCCAAATCCCTGCAGGACTGAGCCTGTGGCTATACAACCCAGAGACTGCAGCTGATTTTGATTCAGCTCCTCTTTATTTAAATCCTCGGAGACTCTCACCTGCATCTCTGCTGGCAGCAGGAAGGCTTCGTCAACACTACAAAAAGACTCGGTTGCAAAGATCTCGGGGAAGAACTGGGGTGAATACACCAACATGCAGTATGCTGTGGATTTTCTTTGTTTGTCTGCAAAGTGACACGACATCCTCAGAGACTCAGCCTGCACACTAGTGGAGCAGCTCAGAGCCTTGCTCAAGGGCAGCTGGATCTCAGGATCATCACAACTGTGGTTTTTCTTTGGAGAGAACAGTTTGTAATGATCTCACAGTGGTGGTATTCATTGCGAGGGTTTTGGTAACATGTTGAGATCCTCTGATCACGGATGTTAAAAACTGCCTCTGTTCTGTATTCTTACTGCTAGCACTCTATATGGCATTATATGCATATGCAATCCAAGTCTCAGCGGCTTATTTGAATAATGACAACTGATCAAAAGACCTTTGTATTCCAACTTGGTTTCAATAAACATTCTCATTATGTGTCTTCTGCCCCTGTTGTGAAGAGATTTGCAAAGCATGCAGGCAGACTCATTTCTTTAAAGAGGACGCCATGCAAGCTCTTTAAAATGTGTGCCACAGCAGTAGCATGGCCAATCAAATTGCCACGCGTTAATTTACACCTAAATTAATGTACTTTTCTTTATTCAGATAGAATACAAACTAAGTCCTAAACACCATCATCCTGAACCTCAAGAAATCCTGAAATACAGGATTCACAATACAACCGTGGGGAAGATGAGAAAAGATATGAAAACTATTCGTCAGTATTAACTGCTAAATATATATATTTTTTACTTTGCATTTAACATGAGATACAAAAGGTACGGAAAGGTACAGATAGAAGGAGATGGAGACAGAGATAGAAAAGTATGGAGAAAGAAGAGACAGAGTTAAAGTCATACATGGGTAACATAAATGTGAGGTGAGAGGAGAGAGGGACAAGAGGAGGAAAGGAGCTCAGTGCATCGGGGGGTGGGGGGTGGGTCCCCCAGCAGTCTAAGCCTATAGCAGCATAACTATAACTAAGTATAAGCTTTATCAAAGAGGAAGGATTTAAGCCTGGACTTAAAAGTAGAGAGGGTGTCTGCTTCCCGAATCTGAACTGGGAGCTGGTTCCACAGCAGAGGAGCTTGATAGCTAAAGGCTCTACATCCCATTCTAGCTTTGGAAATTATGGGAACCACAAGTAGGCCTGCATTCTGAGAGCGAAGTGGTCTACTGGGATGATATGGTGCTATGAGGTCTTCTATATATGATGGAGCCTGACCATTCAGAGCTTTATATGTAAGAAGCAGGGTTTTAAATTCTATTTTAAATTTAATAGGAAGCCAATGGAGAGAAGCTAGTGAAGGTGAAATATGATCTCTCTTGCTAGTTCCAGTCAGCACTCTTGCTGCAGCATTTTGGATTAATTGTAGGCTCTTTAGGGAGTTACTGGGGCATCCTGAAAGTAGGGAATTACAGTAGTCCAACCTAGAGGTAACAAATGCATGAACCAGTTTTTCAGCATCACTTTGAGACAGGATGCTCCTAATTTTGACAATGTTCCGTAGGTGGAAGAAGGCTGTTCTAGAGCTTTGTTTTATATGTGAGGTAAAGGACAAATCCTGGTCAGAAATAACTCCAAGGTTCCTTGCAGTAGTACTGGAGGCCAGACTTATGCCATCTAGAGTAACGATATGGCTGGACATCATATCTCTGAGATTTGTGGGCCCAAATACTATGACTTCAGTTTTGTCTGAGTTTAAAATTAAAACATTACATGACATCCAGGCCTTTATGTCTTGTGGGCTTATAACCATCATTAACTGATTTTTTACATCTGGTTCCATAGATAGATATAGCTGGGTATCATCAGCATAGCAATGGAAATGGTTTCTAATGGAGTGTTTTCTAATCCTGTTGCCTAAAGGAGACATATATAAAGTAAAAAGTATTGGTCCTAACAAAGAGCCTTGTGGAACTCCATAGCTAACCTTTGTGTGCATGGAGGATTCATCATTAACATGAACAAATTGAAATCTATCAGATAGATAAGATTTAAAACAACCTAGTGCCGTTCATTTAATCCCAATTTCATGTTCCAGTCTCTGTAATAAAATGTTATGATCAATGGTATCAAATGCAGCACTAAGATCTAACAGAAAATGTATAGAGATGAGTCCAGTATCTGAGGCCATGAAAAGATTGTTGGTGACTTTTACCAGTGCTTTTTCTGTACTATGATGAACTCTAAATCCTGACTGAAAGTCTTCATACAAATTATTCCTATGAAGGTGATCACATAATTGTTTAGCAACTACTTTTTCAATTATTTTAGAAATAAAGGGGAGATTAGATATTGGTCTGTGATTGGCTAAAACACCTGGGTCAAGACAGGGTTTTTAAGTAGTGGTTTATTACAGCTACCTTATAGGCCTGTGGTAAATAGCCTGTTTCTAAAGATAGATTGATGATATCTAATATGAATGTATCTATTAAGGGTAAAGCCTCCTTGAGCAGCTTAGTTGGAATAGGGTCTAGCAGACAGGTTGTTGGTTTAGATGAGGTAATAATTGAAGTTACTTCAGTGAGATCTACGTGTAAAAAGCAGTCTAAGAGGGATTGGGGCCTTATTGATGATTCTAGCATTGCATGAAGATCTATCTGTAATATTTGGGGGGAGGATCTGGTGAATTTTTTCTCTGATAACATAAAGTCACTGCTGCTCAGTGTTAAGGGGATACTAGGCATATACAGATGTATGTCTCCTTTTACATTTTAAAGGTTGTAGACAGTAATGTTTGAAGGCACTGAGACATAAAATCTGCATAAAAATATTCCACTGGTCTTTGTGTAAAATTTAAAATAATAAAAGAAAATACTACAAGTATTACCTTTTCAAACCTCAGTTATTTCAAATGCAGTTAGTGTAAACAGTCTGTGTACTGTCAGAGTTCTACCTTTCTATCACCCTCTACCCAGACTGATCAAAGAACAAAACACATGAAACACAGAAATAAAGGCTGAACTCACTGAGCCACCCTGAGAAGAATGATCGTGGAAGAAAAGGGAGAGAGGCAGAAGAGAGATAAGGTACAATGTGTTCAACAGAGATACAAGTGCAGAAAATGCAGAAAATGAGGACTGAAAACATGGACAAAAGACGAATCAGTCATTCAAACAGACTGGTTCTTAAATGACACTGGAAGTTATCTACACTGCAAGATTTCTGGCTGATCCTGAACTGCAGAAGCTTCTCTCAGGAATAAGTGAAATTCACAAGTGGTCCAGACTTGAGACTGTTTGAATTACAGTATTTTATATTGGCACTTTTTATGACAGCAGAGTCCACATTTTGGGATTTCTTAGAAAATCGTCTCACTCTGACACCTGCTTCTGGGTCTTTGGTCTCTGTCCATTATCGGCCTCTGTTGCACCTGACAGCGAAGCATCACCTGTGCTAAGCTGTAAATGTTCCCCACTCTAAAATGTCACTGACTTTTGTCTCCTTGACTGCCTTGAATACGAGTCATAGTTTTGCTGTTGAAAGATGTTTTTTTTTTTAGCATTCACATGACCTGAACCATGCATTCAAGCACAATCCCACAACATCCATCCTCCCAAACTGTTTCAGTACAAATATGAATCAGTATTATTGATCAGAAGACTATGTATGTTGTATTTTATTTATTTTGGAAGCATTGCAATGCCACACAATGATGAATCTGCCACTGTCACAAACTCTCAAAGCTAAAAAAGCATTTTAAAAACAACAAGGAATTGAAAAGTTGAAACAGGAGTCCTATGCTTAACAAATAGTAACAGCGTCGTACCCTAAAGCTTTATTTTATTCCTGTACAACCATCCACAGACTTCATCAAATCCAGAGCTCTGGCCGGATTGCTGGAGCTAAAAGCTAATACTGCTTTGCCCCCACCCCCCACCAATCAAACCCCACCCCCTGACCAGACAAGGTTGTATACCCCAATGCATTTCCAGTAGATTAACTAAATGACATTCAAAATACAATTAATGTAAAGGTATACACGCATATATAAGATTGTAAAACATTGATAAACGTAATGATGATAGAAGCAGTAAAAACCCTACCAACAGTGTTCATTAGCAATTATTCTATTTATACCAATTTGTATATTATACGTGTAACATTTTAAGAAATGAATTCTGTTAATATAAAAACATATTAGGTCATGAAACATATCTTTAGGAGCTGCTGCCACTGTTGCTAGCAAAAACGGCCGACACTGAATATTATGCTGTGGCACAGATATGAACTGCACTGATATAAACATGATGCAAGTTCGTGCCACATTTACATTTTTTTTTTAATATAACAGATTAAAGTGCAATGTATTACAAAGAACAGATGCACAAATACCACAGGTCCTTATGAAGGCAAAAGTATGTGCATGTGTACACAAACACACATGTAAACTACTTTCTCTTGCACACGCACAGTCTCTCTCCCACACACACACA
Source organism: Channa argus (assembly GCF_033026475.1). Classification (NCBI taxonomy): domain Eukaryota; kingdom Metazoa; phylum Chordata; class Actinopteri; order Anabantiformes; family Channidae; genus Channa; species Channa argus. Next base: position 26,220,899 of record NC_090201.1, on the reverse strand, counting down.
CACTATAAAGGCTCCAGTGGGGCTGACAGGTAGCCCCTGCTTGAGAGTTCACATCTAGTTCAGGTTATGTATCAGAGTAATTAAACACACACACACACACACACACACACACACACACACTAAACCTCATGCGATGCATCTTTCTGAATAGATCTACCACTGGGCACCAAAGTGTTTCTCTCTCTTCCCCCCTCTTCCTCGCGGTCTGTCTCCCACCTCTCAGACGTGCACACAGGTGAAGCATCAGTATAATTACTTCAAGCACAGCTGGGTGTCAAACGAAAACAACACACACACATAGTTTTGGTGAAGTTTAGTAGGTCATTACACCCTTCCTGTGCTCTTTCACACACACACACACACACACACAGACAGAAACACACAGAGTTCAAATATGGGCGTAATTACTCTTAGCTTTGCTCTTATTGGTGGCAGGTGTTGCCTCCAAATGAGTGTAAATGAACACCATTAATCGTTGCTGGAGGCAAAGCTGAAAGAGAGTGATTAGCAACAACGCAGTGGGCACTCAGCAACAGAAAAAAACGACTCCATGTAGGAGAAAGATCGGTGTGAAAATAGGCTTTTTGAACTCTTTGGACTTTCCTAAGTAGCTTTACTGCCTTTTTGTGGCTGCTGGCATCACTGTGAACATAACAGAACACGCTGACAGCAAAAAAAAAAATTATAAATAAATAAAAGGCAGAATAGCTGCCAACAAGATTGGGAAAAATTCAAACACACTACATTATTCTACAAAGAAGAGACTGATAGAGAAAGATATTATCGAGAAATTGTTCATCTCCGCGGAGGATGGACCTTGTGGTAAATATAGGTTTGTTAGGGTTACTAATGCTACTGGTTACGTTGATGAGCCCCGCAAATGTTCTAAAAGGACAAATTTCCAGAAAAGTCAGCTTGTTGTTGCTGATCTGATCTATGTCTAAAGCTTGGTGCCTCTCAAACAAACACCTTATTTATTCAGCCAATGTTAAAGTCATGACAATGCAGGAATAATTGAAGTGAGGTGGAGGAACAAATTGGTCTGGGTATAGGACAGAGTTATCAGGAACAACACAAAGTAATGAGACTCAAATAACAAGTGGCGTACATGTCGAAAATGGAAGTACTGAGGAAAAGTTGTAAAGTGGAGAGGAGAAATAAATTGAAGCAAAGACGGATTGTGGCAAAGATACAGGGGTTCATTAAGGAGAGAAATGATGAGTAATTTACCTGAGCAGACTGATGGATGGACTGATTGTCTCCTGTGTGCATAAGGGAAAAAAATGGCTAAATGATGGATCCTCATCTTTCATCTGCGCACGAAAGACACTGATACTATACATCCACTGTGAACTCATCATCATTTAGGTATCAAACCGTGTTGATTGGAGAATGCGTTGCTCGAATTACCCTGATGGAGTAATATATTGTAAAGACAATTAATAATGGAACTTTACAGAGTGGATGTGCTTTAACGAGGAAGAGGAGAGTTATTTTGATTTGTCCTGTGTCCCGCAGTAATGGTTTGTTGTGCAAGTATTTGTGCAAGTGCTACCTAAAAGTTCTTTAATCAAGTTGAAGTATAAAATGACATGTTACAACAAAAATTTTCTTCAACTAGAAAAGTACTATAAAAGGTATTAAACAGTACTGAACGTGATGCTGTTGAATACCTTAATGTTGATGTCTTGTCCAAACGTATTTAACAAACCATCAAAGTGAAAATCGTGGCAAAGACACGTTATAGTGATTAATGAAAAATAACGGGACAAAGTTTTTGAGCAACTTAGTTCGGGAGGAAAAACAAAGGCACTGCTGGTTGAGTTCAAGCTGATTTTAACCATTTTATGTACTGACAGTTGGTTAATCTATAATAACACCTCACAATTTATTAGTTAATTTGATAATTTTGGATTAAGAATTTGGATTATCTGAAAAAATAAAGCTGCAAAACAAATGTGAAGTAAAAGTAGCTTGAAATGGAAATACTCCAATAAAGTACAGTATATGAAATTGTACTTTAGTTACAGCACTTGAGTAAATGTACTTCTCACCTCTGGAGACAAATGGCAACTGGAGCACTGCCAAGTCTCCAGTTGGCATTAAAGTCTTTAATAAACGATCAGTGCAAAGATGGTCTTTTGTACTTTTCTCAAAAAGTAGGAAGATACAGCCCGTGTACAAAAAACAGAAGCAGAAATAAACCACAGCTCACACACTCCGTGTTTGGCCAATGGTAAATAAAGCTACAGATTCCAACTTAGCAACCTGATAAAAGCTTAGGCAGGTTAAAAACTATTTTATTATGAAGAAATCATTTTTTTCCTTAACTCGAGATACAAATCAAAGCTGCTATTAACACAGCTTTGATTTGTATCTCGAGTTAAGGAAAAAAACGTTTGACATAATTAAAGCTACAATACACAACATAAAGAACCACCATCAATTCCCTCTGCTCCACCCAGTTCTGCCGCTCCCTGCTCTGCTATGCTTTTCATGCACAGTCCTAAATTCCAATAAGGGGAAACTCAAGCAGAAGCTGTTAAAATTCTCATTTTTTGCAGGTCTGAGGAGCTGTTGACAGAACCTCTCCACTAACACTAACATAAGTTATGCAACTGGTTTCCAAAAAGCTACATATCGTGACTTTAAATTTAAATTACCCACATTAACCACTGTCTGTTTACAAGTAGACTTAAAAGATGATTTGGAAAAGGGAATTAATAAGCTCAAATAATCCTGTAAGCAACAGCTGCTCCCACTTTGCCATGACATCATCAAAAAAAAGACTCAAAATGTTGTGAAGACAGTTTGTAGGCATATGGTCAGAGTATAAAGTTCCTGACCTCACAACTTCACACACGCTCCCAGTGGATGAACCTTGCATCTCCTAGCTATGACTCCTGCAGGATGTAATGACAGGGGAGAGGAGGTTTTCACTCGGCATTAGAAGGTTGGAAGGTTGGAAGACGCTCAGTAGGACACTGGTATCGCATGCTGTGCTCCCTGCTGTGTCAGTATCACACGTCTACTCTGCTTTACAACCTCCTCCATCACCAAGGTGACACCATGAAGCTGTCACTGCGATACCCTTGGAGACTGTCACTACGGTTACACACTGCTGTGCATGCTACGCCAAAAAGACGAGGGTTGGAGGTTATAAGCTCAAGATCAACATATAAAGTTTTATTTGTTCAGACAAAATAAAAGGCACTGAAAGAATTGGAGAACTATGTAAACGCATGCAGACATTTGAGTTTGGTATAAAAAGAGATGAAGAAAATAAAAAAGGCAGACGTTAAATATTTAACTTCGATTCAGTGGTGGAGGGTGAATGGCACACTTGCTGGCATCAGGCCCAAACTCTGCAAAGCTGATGAGGGTTGCAGAGGCTTTAACTCTGCTTGTGTCGACAATAGATATCTCGACGAGGCTTAAATTGTTTCTCCGTCTGTGTGTATGTGCGTTTAACGGTGTAAATAATTGACTGATAGAGAAGACAGATGGTATTTACCAGTCTATCAGTCAATTATATACACAGTTAAACGCACAAACGCAACACGTATATAATGCAACACGTAAAACACAAGTTTCACGTTCACTTTAGAAAAACGATCTGACAACACTTCTTCAGTCATTCAACTTCTAATTGACTGACTGGATAAACTAATAAGAATCTAGGAACTTGCATCACTTGTGGCTTATAGTGGCTAAACAGCTGCAGTCAATAAGCTAATAATGTCAATGAAAGTTGGTCAAAAACAAAGCATTCTCCTAAACAGATATTTAAAATAAGTCTTAGATTTAGCTCCATTTAGGGACAGCAATGTGTGACTCAGGTCCAGAGCTCAAACTGGACTCAAACTGGATATTGTTTCCCAAGACCACGTAAACATATGGCGGAGTCTCAACATATTTCGATTTCACACGTACCGTAAAATATTGCAGAAGCACCGGTGTCAGTCTCTAAAACCAATTTTCATCAGCAGAGCATCAAACTCAATTTAAACATACATCGACCAACTACATTAACACCACCAAGTTGTTTTAATAATAGAAATTGTACTTGTTTTCCTGATGATGATGAAATTATGATGAACTAAAAATACTTATTATGAGTTAACCACCTGTCAGCACAAAAAGTGGTTGAACTCAGCTCCACCTTCACCAACAGTGACCTTTGACCCTCCTTTTTGATTAATTACCGTACGTTTGTTTTCTTGAGTACCTTTACTTTTGTACTTTGTTGAGGCCAATAACAGCACTTTTACTGGAGTCTTGAGTTTGTGTACTTGTACCACCTCTGCACACAGTGTGTCGTATTTTGGCTGTGTATCTGCAGACCACTGGCATTAATGTTGTGGCTGATTATGGTAAATTGCAAAAGACAGCCCTGAAATATTCCTTTTTAAATGTAAACTAATTTAATGTTTCTATAACTATTATTTAATACACATGGTCAGTCAGGCCCAGACTGACAGGACAGATTGTGGCTCTGTTTGGTCAAAACGCTGACATGGAATATTTGGATCTATTTAGCCCACATGCACTGATATAAATAGGTTGGGTAGGCAGATTAATAGAGAGGCGCCTCGGTCTAATAAAAGGCTGCAAAATGCTTGTAAAGGGTTAAAAAAGGTGTGTAAGAACACAAGCTGTGTAAGAACACGTTGACCTCAGATAAACAAGCAACTACCTATTAAAAATGTAAACTGTAACATTTTCAGGCCTCGTGTTCCAGTCTAGTGGCCTGACCTACTGGAACCAGAAGCATTCAGTTAGTGTATTTACTATGAAGGCCAGTCTATCTTCTGCCCACAGGCCAATGTCCAAAGCCACAGTATATTCATGCACCTCTAGACCAAGCCCCAGTGTTTCTCTTACCTTCTGTGTTTCTACAGTCGTGGAAAAAGCATTTGTAGAAATGTAAGAACCCGTTGGATCAGTCAGTACACAAAAAGAAAAAATCCCCACACTTCCATTAGATCCACATCAACCACACTTCCTGGTTTTTCTCTGACATGTGATCGACTTAACCAATCAGAAGCTAAAAAAAAAAAAAAAGGCTATGCTCCAAACTCCAAATATGCTTTTAGTAAAAGCTGCTCTTTTTCTTTCTGTGCCATCAGTCACTGTGATTAGAGAACTGCAGCGCTGATGTTTCCACTCTCCTTGTAATGTTGATGATAGAATTGAAGCTTATTCAGAGTCACTCAGGATGGTATCTGCTAAAAGGAAAGCAAAATAAAGCAGTGTGGGCCTTGCCTGCGGCCACATTATGCATGCCCGTCAGCCCATGAATCACCACCCTGCCAGCAGACCAGCACCATTCACAACACTCTAAACTGTGGAATACAGATGAGGGACTGTTTCCATTTACAGTATGTTGTCAGCTACACCTTGGTAGAGAGATGGATTTGACACAAGAATAAAAAAAAAAAAAAATGTATCATTTTATTCTCCGTTTTAGCCATTTGGGTAAATAGGCCAGAAGGAAACGGCGTTTGATGATGGCCCTGCCAATATGGCCTGCGCTTTGATAACTGTGCAGCCAAAGCAAGGAGGAGCGCTCCTGGAATCCTCCAATGGGAACAGGGGAAAACAAAGTAGACCAGGAAGGACTCAGGCTGCGTCGGAGATGAGCGGTATAGTCATGAGAGAATGCCGACAGCATTTATTGGGGTGGAGCAGAGTGGCGCTCAACACACAGTGATGGTGACCCACATGAGCACAGCGTATGCACAAACACGCTGTCACTAGTCATAACTCTTGGGGATGGAGGATCTGAAAGGTTTCTCTTAACGTATGTAGAATGTACTGACATCCGGATGACCAATACAGAGCAGTAGGAATCACTCTGCCTTTAAAAGACACCCTCAATCTACCGCAACCGCTCGCACAATATGAGGCACTATAGCCCACAGAGTGAATACGAGGGGGTGTCCACCCCACGTGCCATTTGCAGACATTTAGCTGACACACACACACACCAAAAAAAAACATCTCATGATTATGAATCAAGACACGGAAATACCAACTCAGAGACCTCATCAACATGCAAATATTTCAAAATGCCTTGACATATTGATAAACACTCCAAAGGCAGTGAAAGGAGCTTATCAGGACCTTGGTGGGTAGTGCCAAGGCCACAGTTAGGAAAATACAAAGAGTCCCAAAGGTTAATGGAATTCCTTGATCCACCACAAAAACTATCTTAAGTTTTGGACAAAGCCACTGGGGTGTTTGATTCATGGGCCCCTCAATGTGTTTGCACAAGATGAAAGATTTGTGAATTGGAATTTAAAGTTCTGTCGGTCAACAGAAAGTTTGGGTTTTAAGTCATTGGTTTACTTTTTATTTTAGCTATACTTTAATTAAACATGACATAAACACGTCACATGAATGCCTTAACGTTGTATCAGGAGGTGGTTGTCATGCACCAGTCAGACTACTGGATGCGGAGCTACAATTTTTTTTTACATCTAGACCGAAAAACTTAGATAGCGCTTTTCTACCTGTGGTACCCAAAGGGCTTTACACTGCTTCTCAGTGATATGCAGCTTTCCTGCTCTCACCAGGAGCAACGTAGTTGGGGTTCAGTGTCTTGCTTAAGGACACTTTGACATGGGATAGGACGAGGCAAGAACTGAGCCAACGGCCTTGGGATTGGTGGACAACTGCTCTACCTCCTCACCCACTGTCGCCCCATTGTGAAAGTAACAGCATCGAAACCTATGCAGCGTCACTCTTGATCCTTCGGCTGCTTTTTGGATACAAAAATACCACAGTTATCCATGATAAATTACCTCCTGGCCTACTGGTTGGCAGTAGGTCGCCTACTGAACCATGTGTCAAAAGGTTGTTAAGTTAAGGCTCAATGTGATCACTAACATGTGTGAGTACTGTTGCACTTGACCCATTTGCAACATTTGCACGTGGCGTCATCGCTGAATCACATTTTATTTGTAATTCCATTCCCATTTCACATGCTGGTTTCACGCCACACAAAGAAACACAGCAAAGTGCCCATTACACAACGGACAATTAAAACATTTAGAGAGGAAATGATTCATACCAAAACGTGATTTCATTCAATATCGAAAATTACAAGTGTGATTTCCATGTTTGAAAAAGAAATCTTTATTTATTCCGGGTATTTTTCTTCTTTTAAATAAAGACCCTGGTTACATTTACACATTACACACATTTGACACGTGGAAGCTGCCCAGAACAACCACAGTCTGAACTGTGGCCACTGAGCAGCTCATCTAGAGCCGTTGGGGTTAAGGGCCTCGCTCATGAGTTTCACCCTAGTTCCATCCAGATTCTCTGCTAATGGAACTGGCAGCCTTCCAGTCACCATCTTCTTTCGCTAACATACAGGCTGCCATAGACTAATAGTTGCATAAGTCATTTGTGCCTAATATTCGATATTCTCTCCATGTCCCTCATTCAGTTCAAACAAAGTTAGCTTCCCATTTTTCCCTAAATGTTTAAGTCTAGTTTTGGTTGTGTTCAAAAGCATGTGGGTCACATTAAGATATATCATAAACCTTTGCAAGCCTGTCTCTTCAGGCTCCATTTTCCTTTGAGGGTGATTGCGATTGTCCGTATGAAATAATGCAGTTCAAAGTATTTCATGTTGCCCTGAGTAGCTGCTTTATAATTTCTAGTTGTACAGACTCTGCTTTTCAGCACAGCTTGACTCAACAGCCCCCACCCCCCCTCGCCCTGCAGTGACCTACTCACACATATCCCCCATCTCCATATTATCAAGCTACCGTCCAGTGGCTGGTGTTCTTAACGCAACGCCCTCACAGTTTTAATTGAAGTTTTTAAAGTGGTGAAACGCAGTAATTACCCCTGCTGACCCTCAAGCTTCTCTTTCAACTCGTCCCATCTATTTTTCTTTCATCACCCCATTAACAATGACTTTCTTTTTTCTGTTACTTTTTGTATTTTTGTTTGGCTACTTACCTCTTTCCTCTCCAAGAGTTCTCATCTAACACTCACGCCTAGAGACACTAACACACATGCATGTACGTGTGCATATATCCAGACACAAAAACACTACATACTTTCCTGCAGACTTTGTTGTTGTGCCACCTTAAAGCCTATAATTTGTGGAGAATTATTCTGTTTTGTCCTTTAAGTGGCACGTTGCATCTCTCCAGAGCCTCGGATGTGATAATAGCTGTCTCTTAATAACAATCGCTTTTCTCTTTGGCCGGGTTTATTTTGACAAACGACGCGTCTGAAACACGCAAACAGATGTGACCTTAACCAAGCGCTCGGTGGATTTTTGTATTAGATTACGTTTGAAAGGAAAAGTCATGCATATTTGAAAAAGAAAGAGTGAGAGGAGAGACCGAGAAAAAGGCAACTAGTCTCATTTCATTGTCAGGGTAGTGCATTCATCTGGGATTGTCAGGGAGGACTGCAAATAAGCTTTGTTTTCTGTTAAATGATTAGGATACACTGATATTCCAGCGATATATCTGGTACTGTGTGTATTATTACTGGGGGCCTGAGAGGTCGTCGAGTAGTGGAGTTACCACTCAAAAGTATTGTTTTGAAGAGCTTAGTTAATTGATAAAATGACTATATATGAGATGATGGAAAATAAAAAAGGGAAAACATTCTAAGTGACTGAAAGATGATGAACAGTTACTGACAACTATTCAAAAGCGGCACAAAATGGCCGAAAACAAAAGTGAAATGTCCAAAAATAAAGACAAAAATGACCAAAAGTGGACACAAATGTCCAAAAACTGTAAAATTGCACCAAACGAACCAAAAAAGACCAAATTAAAGGGTGGGGGCGGGCGGCCTTCGGCTGTCTGTGCCCAAGAACCCATTTTCTGGGAATTATCTACTGATATAAAGTTATTCTGTAGAAATGCAGAGACTTGCAGAAATCTGACACCTCTTCACCCAATAATCCCATATGCTCTTCATTTTGGTAACTTTATTAAATTCTTGTGAGTGAGAATATTAAACAAACACCGGTTCTATGTAACAATTGAGCCCAATGAGCAGCGGCGCAACGTTGTAAGAGCATTTACCTTTTTTAAATTAACAATTGGAAATCGTGATATTATGCACTCTAAGCACTGGTTAGAGGCTTAGGCGTAAGGTGGGTTGCAAATAAATATTGATCCTAGAAGACGGTCACGCTTGTGAGAAAGTTAAGAGCCACTGTGTAAAAGTCTGTTGGAAGACAGTCACACATCAAAATGTACAATAGCTCACAGTCTCGTCACACAGCGTTGGATAATGACGCTTCCGAAGGCATCAGATTGCATCTTTTTTTTTTTTTTTAACATCTTTTGTCATATCATAATGACGCCACATGTATCCTTTAGCATCACTATTGGACGCTCCTGTTGGTCACCACATAAACCCACTGCATAGCTTAATAGTAAGAGAGATTCTCTTTTTTTTTTCTGTGGAGGAATATTGAAGACATCAGTAAAAGCAACCACACATAGATCGCTACACTCTTCTGTCAAAGAATATCCAAGTAATGCCCATTATTCTAGCCAGAAATATTAGCAAAATGCATTTTGATGCTGAAAGTATATTAAAACATCTTATTTTTGAAACTTTAGCAAGAGCAGCTTGCCTAGCAACCAGCAGAGCAATGATACACAATGCTGTATTTGTTTAGTCTTTTGGCAAAATGTTCATTATAACTAATAAACTAAACATTATAACTAATAAACATCATATACAATCAGTGACTATGAATGTATATGATGCATGTCCTAGAAAGGTTATCAAAACCCATTTTATTGCATGATAATACATCGCTTTTCACCGAACATGTAAAGATGTCAGCCATATTGTTTTCAGTTTTCAGTGCCAGAAAGAAAAGGAGACTGATTTGATTTGTGCATTTTTCTGGTAAACTGGATAGTACGTTGATCAGGATGGTGGCAGTGCCGTGTTTGTTAACACTAAAATGTCTTACGGTCAGTTTTTGCGTAACAGCTTCCTGTGGTATAGTAAACACCAGAGTGGTTACACTTTTTACGGTGATCATAATTTGCTGTATTTGTATTGATATATAGTAATGGCAAGTTGTCAAATCTACTGAAAGTACAAACCCAAGAATATTTAAATAATGTCTAGATTTCAAACTCAGCCACACACAAATGACACAGTACTTCACTGCCGACTTGGGCGACAATACAGGGAAGAATCCAGATATACCCACTAAATTATTATCGGTGTACGTGTGTGTGTGTGTGTGTGTGTGTGTGTGGGAGAGAGAGAGAGCGAGAGAGACAGGTGACAGCTAAGGTCACTGCACAGGATTTGATGTATGCAGTCTGCTGCAAAATGACAACAGTAATTTTATGGATGTGTGCACACACTCTGTCCCTCTCTCCCACACACACACACACATATATAATAGCTGCAGAAAATGAAGCATCGCTAGAGGTTAAAAACAACTTAGAGCACGCTAACTAATATGAATGTTATATAACGCTTTAAGTATAAAGAACAAGTCTAGACTATTTCTTATTTTTTACACTTTAGTCGATGAGGTGAAAGTGTGAGGGAGTTCAACAGTGACTCCAGAGTTCAAGAAATGACTGCAGCTTACTTATAGTACCGGGGGTATAGTGTGATTATTTAATGGCTATTATACAGGAGGAAAAACAAAAAGCTGACTACTGGGAGAATTTCTGGACCATCATTGTACGCAGAAGTAATTTAAATAAAAAGGTCACTTTGCAGAAGTAACACAGTTGCTCATTTCTTAACACATCCCTTATTTAAACTGCAGCGGAAACCTGAGCAGTTCATCAATATTAACACTGTCGGTTAATTACAGAGTCAAACCATGAGGAAGATTTGGGAAAAAAATGTGGATTTTTTTTTTTTTAAAGTGACTGTAGTGATGTCAGAGACGAATTGACCCTTTTCACACTAACACACATACATACACATGTACTGACACCCTTACTAATGAGAGCTGGAGGGTGAGTTATTGCTCCCTTGTCCTTTCTCCATGCTTGGGTGCAAACGGGATAAATATGGATTTAAACACAATCCTCTGTGGAATGTGACGACCTTTCCTAACTTTCCGGCGGAATGGTTGTATCCGCGTGTGTGTTTGTGTCGTAGAAGCATCTTCACGTTGTTCATGCCGTTATTAACTGTAAGAAATAAATTGTATGGATAATTCTATTGGCAGCCATTATGTGCATTTCCATTGAAAGGTACTTTTTCCTCTTTAGGAGCTACGTCCAGGTACCTTCCCTTTGGTAAAAGTCCCTTGAGGGAAGATCAAGCAAGTCAGCCTTTGGACCCTGGTTCCTCTAGTGGAAGAGCAGGTAGAGGAACTAAGTTCCTCAAAAGGTTCCTGGAAACTTTCCTGTGGTGGAAATTGATCAATCTTTGCTTGTTTGAAACAAAACAGAAGGGTGGGGGAGTATTACAGAATTCATAGTTTGACATAAATCTAAGGTTTTAACAGTACCCTCTCAAAAAAGGCCCTTCTTTCCGCTTCCATCAGCTGTCCCTTCAGCCCTGCATGCTACATCCACCATGTCCAATAATCTCCTCCTCCCGTCTTCATCTTTATCAAAGGCCTCCAGAATTAGAATCCAGCTACACCTCGATCACAGCACCACCTCTCCTTCACCACCCCTCAGATTCTCCTTCAGTTCTCCAGTCTACTGCTTATCTCACTTCCATGTCCCCTACATCAACCTCCTGACCTCAGATTTCCAGTACTCCTCCTCATCTTGTGCACACTGTAACCCTCCTCGTGACAATCTCCCGATTGAAATGTCAGTTCATGGATATCGCACATGCTAATAGTGCTAACCACTACTGTTAAATGCTGCTGATGAGGTCTAGGTAATGACGAGGACTGATTTAGACCAGTCCAAACATGCATTTGTGGACCAGGCGGACAATGTGATGAGGACCCTTCTCTGCTGTGTGTATGTGTTCGTGCCTGTACCCACCCGGCCAACCTTGAGCTGAGAGTAACTCCGTAATCGTCCTTCTCCTCCTCTGCACCCAACCACCCTGCCAGCATTAGTTATTACATTCACACACACACACACACCCCAAACTATAATTTAACAATTGACATTAGTAACACACACACACTCTCATTTTTAGTGACCTGCCCTTTACAGCTATCCATAATTTGCAGAGATAGATCGACAAACACACATCTCAATTTTTCGCTGCACCACATGCACCGACTAATCATAATCCTGAGACTGACGGGTACACACACACACACACACAGTCACAGCCAGGTAATATATTAATGTTGTTTGGGTCTCTGCAGTAACCTGTCACTCAACCCTGCCCACTTGACCCTTTTATGTGAAGTGTGTGTGTGAGTGGGTGTACTTGACCCTGACTTGTTGGCAGTGCTAAATGTTAAACAGATTAGGCCGTGATTGATTCAGCCTTTACTGGTCAATTGGCATTTAGTGACAAATGAATCAACACCCTGCTGCCTTGCTGGCTGTTCACGATTGTTGAACCGTGTTGTGTTGAAGGCTAAATGCATTTTCTAAATTCTAAATAAACTTAGCATTTGGTGTGTGTCTTCTCTGTCCAATAAAAGCAATAATTGGAACGTTCATTTGCGGCGTACTACGAGATCAAGCCTCCCTTATCAATAAGCAGTGAGCACATGGGGGATTTGTGTGATAAATTGTGAGAAGGATTTCCCCCTCAGGACAGGAAGCAAAGTCTACTGAGGTGAACCTGTCAGCTAATCACAGCCCCGTGTGACAGCCAATCATTCAATCAGATAAATTGATGTCAGCTTAGTCAGACCAGACTTCCACTAATGCCCTTTGGCTGTGGTTTTTATCAAGACCTTGACATGCAGCGTCATGCACGGAGATCCATGTGACGATGATCAAGGTGGCTGTGCGGTGGCTGCGGCATTGATTTGAAGCAGTTTTAAAGACGGTTTTTACAGATAAATCCGCACATGCAATCAAGTTTCTATAGAATTTCTACTCAAAGAAGTTGGCGTGAAGACCGACTGCTGCATGAGCTGCTGGTGGCTTCCGTCAGACAACATTTGATTCACACGTAATATGTTTTTCGAGAAAATGGTCAGCATAGGTGTGTCACAGAAATACATTAGTTGCTGCCTGCTTGGCAACGGAAGCATGATTTCAGAGAAAATAGTAAAGTGTTTTCAACAAAAGTATTTTCAATTTCTGCGACTCAGACTCGAGGTTTCTACTCAGCTAAATAAATAAGGCTCATTTGAATTCAGTGAGCGTCTGTTAAAAATGTTGCTGATGGGAGCAGCGGCTGTGGAAGCAGAGTGTCAAGACAACGGCGACAGTGGCTGGTGTCATTTTTAGGTTTTATGGATCATTTATTTGAAGAGCTTAATGAACGACCCAATGTTGTCAACATCCATTTGATATAATTACTTCAATCCACTCGAAAATGTGTATTTTAATGACCGATTTAACAACTCTTGTAATTAACAGACAGGTGCGTTTCTGAGGAAGGATTTTTACTTGATGCACATTTGAATATTTTTTCTAACTTTGATTTTAACTTAATTGATCATTTTGTCTCAAATTCAGTTATTTTTCCTTTCCTTCGCATTTTCCATTCTTTAAGCTCCTACTTTTTCGTCCTTGCCCTGATCTCCAACTCTCCCTCTGCTATTTTTTATTTTTTTTCCCCCGGTTCCACCTTACATCACCTCTCTCTCAATGTCTTGCAGGCTTGTCATGAGTCTGTCGATCTGTCAGACAGTCATGCTTCTACGTGACAACGAATCATCCTATCAGACTGGTCGGTGACAGCTCCCACCACAGTGCAGCACCTCACCAAACAAGGTGTGCATTTGTGTCTGTCCGTGTGTGAATGTCAGTTTTTTTAATTTTGTGTGTTTGAATACAGCATGAAAGAAGAAAAGCGTGTTTTAATGTCTTTCTGAGCGAGTGCGTTTGTGCTAATGGAGGAGAACGTGTTGCATAACTGCCAATCTGTGTGTGTGTGATGTCAGATGATGTGAGGGTGAGTGTGTGTATTTCCCACATGTCCACAGGTAACACATATAATAAAGTGGGTCACAGGCTCAGGTTTATATCAGGTATTTTCTCATATGACAGCAGTACTGGCATGTTTTAATGAGCCTGGCTCCACAGAGAGACTAAATCTGGATCCTGCACTGGAAACACTAAAGTGATAATCCTCAGGATCCTTTTTTTCTTTTTTTCGAGGGTGCAGGGGTGTGTGTTCTTGCATTCCATGTGTGCGTCTAACTGTGCTCGTTACTCTTTGGCTGGGGTTTCCTTGGTGCATTGCATTTACCGGAGATCACCTGCCAATCACAAAGTGTAGATGGCATATAGTCACATTTCTCCCTGGACTTTCTCTCACTTGATTTGTTGTGCGTGTTGCCCTTTGCAATCTTTTCGCATAAGAAAATCACTTTTCTTCCATTTTTTGATGAAATCATTAAACTGAGGAACGTCTGGATTCTATTGCGGTGCAGGGATTTAGGCACGCGAGCACAATAAACTGTGTCACGAGTCATTTCATTACACACAAATGTGCCATTTTTAAAGGAAATATCTGAATAACAAAACAAATGCAGGTGCGTAGGAAGCACCGAATGGTTTGATAACTGATGTGAATGATGTCAAATGACATTTGGAGGGTTTGCACCGTCGACTACCATCATCAGAACATCAACTGAGGTAATAAATTTTACAGAAAAAAAAAAAAAAAAAGGTGCTCATCGCTCCAAAAGTGATTTAATCAGTCAGGTACAGCTGACTGATAATCTGCCTTTTTCCAATGAACTGTATTTGACATATGACATCTCAATCATGTGCAATGATCGATTTTTCCACGTCTGCTTAATCACCTGTTCCTCAACCTCCATTCATCTGTTGGCATCAATTGCACATAAGTGACGTCTCTGTGAGATTATCTTCTATAATCAGTCATTTAGTGAAAGAAAAAACAAAAAAACACACACTTTTTTTTCTCCTGTTTTTGCACTCTTTCCGACCTCTGTCTGTTTCTACGTGTCCACTAATATTTAATCTTATCCTGCTTGCCATCGCCTCCTCCTCATCTCTCCTTCTTACTTTTCTTGTCACCTATTATCGGTGTGTGGATTCAGTGGGAGAAGCCTGCTGTTTGTGCTTTATTTAACTCCGGACGACCGGGCTGACATGTGTCAAACCGTCTGGGATAACAACTGTTACTGATGGAGGGATGGATAGAGAGGATAGAGGAGTCAATGTCATCAAATTTCATCTCTCTGAAATATAAAACATTTATACAACAATGTGTATAATAGGAGGAGAGAAAAAAAATCTGAATTTTAGAGGGAAAGATAAAACATGAACGATACAAAGGCAAAAGAGTGAAAACACAAAAATAATCTCACAATGAAGAGAGAAAGAGACACTGAAAACTCCAGGTAGAAAAAAATGAGGCAGGTCTGAAAAAGAAATACATTAAAAAATGATGCAAAGTGAGAAAGTGGATGAGGGCAATGGAGATGAGCAGGAATATGAAGACAGAAGCAGAACAGAAAAGAAAAAGGGGGGAAAAGGGTTTTTCTCCTCCTTCTTCTCCCTCTCTTTGCATGAGGGATCATGGCGAGCTGTCCTCAGTAAGCTGGTTTGGAAGCTCATAACTCGCTGCAGTCTCTCACAACACTTATTAACGTCTACCACCAACACTGTGAGACGAGGACAATGAAAGCAAAAGGGAGGGAAGGAGGCAGAGGAGAAGAAGAAGGAGAGGAGAGAAGGAATCGAATGTGGGCAGATTTTTTTCTTTCCTCTTCCTGCATCTTCTAATTTAACAAACTACTCATCCGTCTCTCGTCCTGAATGTGGACAGTCTCACTCCTTACTGTCTCCACATACTCCTCTGTCTTCACTTTCTTCCCTATTAGTCTTCTCATCCCTGTCGCCGCCTGCTTTCCTCTCCATCCGCTCCAGTTAAAACCAGTTTGTGTGGATTCTAACTGAACCGACTGCACTGGGCTGTGTGTGTGTGTGTGTGTGTGTGTGTGTGTGTGTGTGTATTCCCTTATCAGTGTGAGCTTCAGCTGACTCCGTGCCATCCAGCCGCTCTCTGCTGGCTTCCAACACTCAGCACATGCCAGCGCAGGGAAGTCACAGCTCAGTGTAACAATGCCGCCCCCTATCTGCAACATGAAATACAGTATGTGTGTGTGTGTGTGTGTGTGTGTGTGTGTGTGTGTGTGTGTGTGTGTGTGTGTGTGTGTGTGTAGAGCAGAAGAGGAGAGAAATCTGCTTCACATACAGATTTAGTGTTGTTGAAAGAGTTTTGGCTTCGAATTATTCTTTGCACCTCTTGGTCTGTTTTTAAAGATTAGCACAGTAACGTGTTTCATGCATACTGAATTATTTTGATTCAAAGTTATTGTTTCTCACTCTCTGCATCTTGTCCTTTCATAATAATGAATTTGCGTTCTTTAGTTTGCTTTGGTCATATTTCTGTCCTCTCCTTTGGAGCGAGGCGTTAAGGGGAAAGAGACAGACTACACATCTCTGCTCTAAAATATTAAAAACAATTTAACTCAGCGTAGACAGACGTGGAGGACTGAAAGACAAAACTGCACACAGAGAAAGAAATTCGCTGTGCAGAGAAGATTAATGTGGGTCTCACCTCTAAAACTGTTTCTTCTCTGCCTTTATCTTCATTGAAACAAATTCACAAACAACAGAACGCGGACATGATCGAGCCTGAGGGGGTTACTTTTCGCTTATGAAAAGAAAAGAAGATCAAAATCCAGAGCCAGAGATTACAAGATTAGACTTTTGATTACTTTGTTACCCCCCCCCCCCCCCCCCCCCCCCCCCCCCCCCCCCACCAGCCCCTCACCACCACCTACTTTGATACCCATCATCCTCCTATTCTGCTCACTTTGGTTTTCACTGTGGTGAAGCCCTTACACATCAGCTCCAACTGGGTCAGGTATGAGAGGGGAAGCAGGGAATAGAGGAGGAGGAGTTGTAGCAGTCTCTTTCAGCAGCTGTTGCTGAGTGTGTTGCATATCGGTTTGTTCATGTCAGCTGTCCCCTTTTCATCTAACACAACAGCCTGATGCAGCCTATTGCTACCTGTAAACAGAGTTGATAAGGAGTGAATGAGAGGTTGTGTGTGTGTGTGTGTGTGTGTGCGCAGGATGGAAGGAGTCGGTATTAAATATGGTAGCAACTATGACCTTGCGGCACAAACACTGTACGTCCAAGACTTTTGTTCCCTTTAAAAGCAAGTCAACATCACATACAATCCATTTTGGTTTCCACTAAAACATTTTCCAAACTGGAAACATACACCAATCCTGTCTACTAAAAGTACATTCATATAAAAATAAACTGCAAACGCGATCACGTTTTCTTTGAAAACATCATTTCAATCACATTACGTTTCCTGTGAACGTAAGGACAATACGCTGTCATGTAATGTGAATGCTGAGTTGCAGATACATTGATACCAATGACATGTTACCTGCAAAAATATCCAGCCTTGCAGTAAAATATCCAGTTTTGTTTCCTGCTGTAATACACAATCCTACAGTACAAAGTCCATTTTATTTGACTACAGCGTTGTTAAGCATTTTATGGTCGTCACTTTTACACAAATCCACCATCTTGCTCCAACGCTAACATCAGCGGTTTTCTCGCCTAAGCCCAACCAGACTCATGAATCAGAAAGCAAAGCCAGGTCATTGGATTGACAGTCCTGTGCATTATACAGCTGTCTCCTACCCATACCAGCTCGTGGTCGTCTCCCTTTCCCCTTAATGAAAGTACAGTTTCATTTATTCAAAAATGTGTTGTTTCTGAACCTAATAATTAGGTTCCCTACAAAAACTTAATAGTTTTTTGCAGTCTAGTTGTATAGGAACATTTTTTGCTGTTGTTGTTGCATTAACATGCCGACTAAATGTCAAAGAAACCCAATCTACTTTGATGCTAGAGGAAATGCGCTCAAGCTATCAATTCACTGACTATCCAACAAGTTCCTGTCTCACAGCGTCAGATATTGACACGTCCTAAAGCGTCCAATTAAGCCACTTTGCACGTCCTGTGGGATATCATACTGACTACTGGACGCTCCAGGAGCATCCACCAATGACGCTACAGGGACGACTTTATATACACAAATAAAAACTACTTTAGGGTAACGTTACGTTAAGAGACAGCATGGATTAGGGTTAGGCACAAAAACTGCAGAGTAAGTATAAGTTAGAAAAGATCATCGACGGAAGGGATTGTGAAAAGTGGTTCTTTTCAACACCTCGGGGAGGAGAACGGGCTGTAGTAAGAAACTCCATGGCAATGCATGCAAGAGCTGTTAGGAACGGTAGAGCGGAGACGGAGGAAATGCATCCGCGGAAAAACAAAATGAATGGAGGACGGTAGATAAAAGCAATGGGTCGATGAAAAGTGATAGGACACAGAAGAAAAGTGGGGTTAAAATCGGAGGACGAGACAACAAGGAGAAGAATAGATCCAGTCAAAGTGGAGAAAAGGAATTTCATGTGGGAGCTGATGCAAAACACAGAGAGGTGTGGTGTCCTATCAAATATTAAACATATTTAATATTTAATGCTGGAAATCAAAGATTTCCACACACACACACACACAAGCACAATCCTGCTGCGTGTTCCCAATAGTTGCGATATTGCAGCAGTTGCAAGGTCGGCAACATATACCCCCCAAAAGCTGGACTTGAGGCAGCAGCACAGGTTACACCTGTTGGCTAAATATATTGTACGAAACCATTTCAGCCTTTACATCAACCCCCTTACACCAGTTTTTATGTAACTGAGGAGTCATCCAACACTTTCTGATTTTTCCCAGGTAGCTGTAGCATTGCTGATTTCCATTTTTTCCATTTCAGCTGCTGAAGCCTGTAACTTCTTCAGAGGAATCGTAAGTATCTCGGTGGCCTCCCTCATGAGTCCCCTTAACACACAGTCACTCAGCTTTTAAAAAGAGCCTGCTCTGTATTTAAGCATGTGTCAAGGTCCTTCCTTTCTTAATGATGGATTTACCTGCGCTCTAAAGCTGGGAGCACACCATGCAAAGACTGGGGCAGTTCACAAAGAAACCACCACAGGTTTCTAGTCCCTGTCAGTGTGAAAGTAGCACATACCAAACAAATATAGACTTTGACTGCATAAAAGAATAAAAGATGACAAAAAGCAGCAAACATCCTAGACGTAAAGGCGAAGACAACGTGGACTATAGAGCCGACAGAAGGAAACAACGGTAAAAAAAAACTATGTTTGTGAAGCTGTAGTTACTGTATTTCAATCTCAGATGTGATACCGGTCACAAATATTAAATATTTTAAAAAATCTTTATGAGGCAGAGACCGAGTCTTAAGACTAAAGACTTTATAATATTTGGAGCAGACACTTGAGGACCGAGTCAGACTGGTACAGACCAGGACCAACTAGGTCCGACCAGGATAGGATATCGAAAGTACTGTGTATGAACATTTTCTTGTATCTGTTCCCTAGTGATGATTTTTAACAAATGTTTTCATGGAGGCATTGTTTCATATTCGTGGTGTAGTTTGTGGTCAAGATTCTGATTCACTAGTACCAGGACCTGCCAGGTTCAGCTCTGCCATGAGTTCTACGTTTACAATGTTATCATTTCTGAGTTCTTGTGTTAAAACGGCCGGAGAGGTGATAATTCTACTCTCTGTTTATTATTGAGGTCATAGTGGGTGGTGGAGTCGTACTGGAGAGCATTAGAAGAAGAGCTGGTTCTAAGGTTTCGGCCCCCTTATTCGTTTTAAATAGTGTGGCCACTAGACACCACTTTCTTTTCATTCTCCACATCTGCAGATTTGAAAACATTAGATTTAGACATACAAGGTCTAATTTGGACATTTTAAAAGTCAAAGTCTCAGTTAAAGATTTTGTGTTTGTGTTTGAAGGACTGTGTGATCTGTATTAGACCCCAATCAGATTGTCAGATGAGCTTATCTGTCACATGCCAAACTAACATTTTCCTTAACATGCTGGGGCCCAGGTTCTCTCTCAAATAGAAACGTAAAAGACTTCAAGTTCAAGTTACATTTTTCTAAACATGAAAGAATTGAAGTTTAGGACACAAGGACTAAAGGAATAAATCATATATGAGAGCAAGCAGTGTGTTACTGCCATAGCAGGATCTACACTTCAGTAATATTCATGCCCTTCCATCCATTATCTTTACTCACAAATCTTCACTCACTTTCTCCTTTCTCCAACTGTTTTCTCTCTTCCTTCTTTCTCTCATTTCCTCTCATCCCTTTCCCTCCTCTGAGATTTTCCTCCCACAGGGTGCGAGCGGGAGCTAATCGCTAAAAAGCCGTTTTGAAAAGGCAGCGAGCGAAGCATCTGCCCTCGCCTTCAAAACAGACAAACACCCACAAGCCTAATACCATCTCTCTCCATCTCTTCTGCTCTCTTTTCTTTCACTTCTGATGGAGTGCAGACTCCATAAACACACTCTGGCTTTGTGGTTAACATCATCATCCTCTCCCTCGACCGGTTGACCAGAGTCGTCGCACAGCTCCAAGCGTGTGACTGGCATTGTTTGCCGGGGCATCACCGCTGTGAGAGGCTCCAAGTGTTGGACTGAGCGGGTAGTGGAAGCTCACTCCAGCCTGGAGCCATAATGAGGCCTTGTAATAAACAGATAACACTGTTTGATTCGTCCCTGCTCCTCCATCACAACTAGCTAATGCTCCTTTTTAATTTTAATCGCAACACCCCACTTGGCAAAACCCCACATTTTCTTCACAATGAGCAAACGTCTCCGACAGCAGAGGAGAAGAAAGCAAAAACAGGCTTCCGGCGTCCTTTTCGTTTCATGTTTTAATAAACACATAAAAAGAAATATTTAGAGCCCAGCAACAGGGGGACATATTGCCTCCCAGTGTATGAGAATCTCCTCAGCATGAAATTGTTAAATGTGCTCTAAATAAGGTGGCGATGAAATGTAAAATGACTGGCTGGTATCAGTGAGTTAGGAAAGTCGGAGAGGGAATGGCTCAGGCGGATTCTGGAGGAGATGATAAGCAGAATTTGTTCTGGGAGGGAGGAAGGAAGAAGAGATGGGTGGGAGGCGGGTAAGAAGGTGGAAGAGTGTAGACGGAGGTAAGGAAGAGGAAATTGGAGAAGAGAGGAAAGCAGCCAGGGGAAGGGAGCAGATGGGGAAATGATGATGGGATGATAAGAGAAAAAGAGGAAGTGAGAGAAGAGGAGATTAGATCAGGTAGGGGAGGAAACTTGGATTAGGAAAAAACAGAATGAAAAGGAAAAGGAAAATGATGCGACAAAGAAAGCAGGAATGGAAAAGCATGAGAGAAGCTTGCGGGGGGGCGGGGATGTGATCAGGTAAGAGAGAAACAATGGGGAGGGAGAGCAGGAGAATGGTACAAACAGGATTAGATAGGACACGAGACACAATAATAAGAGATTTGGGGAGGAAGGAGAGGGGGGTTGAAAAAGGGAAGCAGAGTAAAACTTTAGAAAATGAGAAGCGCGAGGCAGGAGAAGGTGAAGAGGAGAGGAGATATGGGAGGATTGGACCAGAGTATATAGCAAACACTATGGATTTGGATGGCAGAGTTAGAGACCTGAAAATCCCCGGAAGAAAACAACACAGCCAGGCAGAGAAAGACGGAGCCCTGCACGAGTGGAGATAGAGGTAAACCACACTGGATTTCCACTCTCAGCCAGAACCAGCCTGCATTTTCTGCACCCCCACCCTCCCCCTCCCCCTCCCCGGCGAAAACCCAACGCTGTAACCCAGCGTCGCTCCCAAAAGCACACACCGTGTAGCGGCTGCGTAATCCAAAGCCATGTAATTAGAAGAGTGAAATTGGGAGCGGGAACTGTGGCGCTCGGTGCGTCGCGAGTTCTGATTTAGAACGCGCCAAAACGCCTCATGTTGTTAAGTTGCATACCTGATTTTGAAGAGCACATCTACATTTGCCTGTACTGTGAAACGCTGAAGGAAAAGCTGTGTTTCTACTCAGAATTCTGTGCTGTAATTATGATTTGAATGAAAGAGCTGATATGCTACAGTGTACAGTAAATGGCCTGTGTGATGGAAATTGCCACTTAACTAACTGCTGATAGTCATTTGGGCCAAAGTATTTTATTAGTAAGGCATCAACAGTGGCATAAAGGCTCCCTGAAATATATTGTGCGATTTCTTCTACATGTGCTCAGCTCACAGAACTCGTACAAGTGGAAATAGAAAAACAGCACAAAATGACTCCTTTATCTGGAGGCTGTGGCCCCGCCCACAAAACACCTGTGTTGGTGTTTGCGGCCCACAGCTTTTCAACCACAGAGACACGGCTAAACACAACCAAACTTTCAAATGTTATTCTCCCAAAATCTTCCGGAGTCAGTGGCTCGTCCATCCTAGTGCAAGTGAATGTTAAAAAAGGCTAATTTATGCTACAATATGCAGTTTATGCTATGACTGGGAACCAATTAACTCTGCTTCACTCTGCTCATTGCTGTACCTGCTCTGCTATACTCTGCCACGCTTGGCCCAGGGCGTCACACGTAGTCATTGTTATTACATTAAAAGCAATTCTCAGAGTGAAACTTACCAAATGTTTGCGTTGCTCCACTCCAGCCACCAATAGGAACAGGGCCAGGCTGTCAAACAGGAAGTGGGAGGTTTCAAAGCTCTTTATAGCAGGGGGACATTAGGCTATACCATATTGGGCTGAAGGAGAGGGGGGGGGGGGGGCAGTTATGATTACCCTAAATAACACCTAAGACAAATTAGAAAAATATGATGAAGCTGTTTATATTTGTTCTAGATACTGTTCCTCTTTAGAATTTATTATAATATTACATAAGTCAATGGAAAAGATATAAATTAATATAGATGGAAAAGTGATTAATACTTTTTACTGCATTTTATTTGCAGCTTTCTGTAAATCAGTCACAAATTTCACAGATTTGTTTCCTGTCTGTACTGGCTGCAAGCTGTTGAAGCAGTGGTTGAACTCATGTGCATTAAAATTCAAGAATATCTCATTTAAAGCAAAGGAGCTACAGTAGAACGCAAACAGCTACAGCTGAGTTATATAAAAAAAAAAAAAGACAAATTAATATAATCAGTGGAATACATTGTACTGTGCCCATAAAGAAAAAAAAATGAACAACCTTCAGTGGGGGTGAAGTAATTATTGCCATATGTGAACTGAGCAATCACAATGTAGTGGTTAACGTTTTCATAATTCAGAGTTTTCACTGAATAACGTATGAGTGACAGCACACTGAGTAACTGTTCGTTTCTCCAGATAGGATTAATCTGTTCATTCATTTTGCATTTTAAAGACATTTAGAGGCCATTGAAGTGCTGCCTGTCGGCATGATTCCCCACTGACATTTGTAGCAGTATAAATGTATGTAAGTGCACATACACATGTCTACTCATACATGTGTGGATTGCTACAGTGTAACTGACAGAGGAAGGACAAAATTGCAAAATCAAAAAAAAAATAAAATAAAAGTTTATACCTGTTGTGATACGTCAAAATATTCTCCGCCCCAAAGATCTGAAGTATCAACTCAAATATCAACTATGCTTAAAATGAAACCAATCTGAACCATTTTATTATGGGCAACACCAACTAAAATCTACGACTGAATTCTTCCACATTGGGTACGAGCAGCCAATAAACACAAGTGTCTGTCATGTCAACACGTCTCGAGGATTTGACGGACAGCTGTCAGCTGCTCTGTGGTCATGAAATGGCTCTAAATGATGCATTGCAACACAATAACACTTCAGGGAGTCTGGCCTTGTCCAACCTATGTAAACCTGTATGTTTACAGGATGTAGGAGGCACTTTACAATTTTTCAAGTGAAATATGTGTTGAAGAGATTTAATGAGACGGCCCTTGATGAGGTGCTTCACCACGTCTGCAACTAATATGACTCCTCTTCAACTCTGAGGTTTAATTATACTACGCAGCCTCAGGGCCTGGAACTCAGAGCTCCATCAGCGTTATGAACACTCTCACCAACACACAAACGCAGCTCCACACACACAACGTAGATGCCGGACGGCCATGACTCCGCAGGACGTTTCGGGCTCTGTTGTCCGTCTACGGTACAAGAATATGCCAACGCGCTCGTTAGAGAAAAAGCTTGTTAAAAACATATCAACCATGTGTTAGCAAGAAATATTACATCCAAGGGTGTATTTTTAGACAACAGTGGAGGTGTATGACAAAGACCAACAAGCTAAACCAGGCTGCAAGCTGACAGGGGACCGAAAGTGAGTGGGGCAGATTCGGTGTTGGTTTTAGCATCTGTCCGGCGATTGTGCACAATACAGTACATTTGGAAAATGACGTGTGTTCAGGTGAGTCAGACGAGACGTTTAAGGAGATTCAGTCCAGAATACTTGATTTACCATGTAATACTAGCATAAAGAGAACATTGTTTCTGAAGAACGGAGCTACTACATCCTCCAAACACGCTACCGGTGCAAGGCACACACCCATAGCTGTAAACTGATTCACACACACGTGCGACTAAGTACATTCATTTTAATGATGCATTTACAATCATGCAACCTCTAGAGGAAAACACATACCCACGTATTCGGTTTTCTGAATCGGGAGAAACTTGTGAACACTCATACATGCACCATAACTAACACACACTTGGCTTATAGCTAATCTTGTGCATACGAAGCCACGTTGGCATGAGCAGCCCTGTGGGGGATTGTTCGCTCCTTCTGCCCATGTCTCATTCTGAACCCCCAGGGAGGACAAAGGGACCAAGACACAGAGAGAAAGACGTACAGAAAAATGATGGAAAAGCAGAGAGAGAGAGAGACACGCTGACTCGATGCCAACTGTGCTGATGGAGTTATCTAGGAGCCAGATACAGAGAGAGAGCGTGACTGTAGAGTCAGTGGGACTGAAGCACTGGCACATTACCCAGAAGTCTTTGTGCGCCACTACCCATCATCCCTTGCTCCAATCAACCAAGAAGGTGAAACAAGAAAAATTACCATGAACGTGAAAGTAAAAAGTAAAAAACTTCTGCAAATTCATAATATGCAGACACGTTTACCTTCGATCAGGCAGAACTCTTTTTTTTTTTTTTTTTTTCATGTGATTACACTTCATTGAAACATCTCCCCGTTTTCTCCATATTTGGAATAACTCATCTGTGTACTTGTCCTTGTTGTACCATCTCTTTGTGTTTCTGTGAGGTAAGAATTGAACCTCACATCCCAGACAACAAACTGTGAGTCAGTACGTCTCCATCACGTCTCCAATACGTCCACTCAGTGTCCTGTAATTTTATGTATATGTATGTTTTAAAGGATGCAGATATTTCAGAGAAATGAGAACTTGCGTGATAAGATAATGAGACACTGTAAAAGTTGGGTAGTATTTTTTTTTTTCACTCATTGGTGAACAGAACGGGATCTGCCTCCTGTCTTCACGTTTGTGTTCCTGCCCCGCATCCGTTTTACCAATGAGCGCACTGGATCATTCTCAAGTGACTTCAAGTAATGCATTGTTGCTGTGTTTGAGGGAAAAGCTGAAAACAGGCCAAGTTCCGTAACCTTTCCACCGACTCGGGCCAGAGCTAACGAACTACAAGTCCGAGAATCACCTTAGACAGAGCAAAGATAGACCCCATCAGGAGATAAACAAGATTTATATTGATTTTCTCGTCTCACCCTCCACCGAGCATCCAAAAGAGGAGAACCTGGCTTTTAGATGGAAATCTTTTGACTCTGCCTACAACACAGCATGTTGATTTTCCGCATGCACCAACAAAGACGGCTTTTTATGCTACTACCTGGCACAAGGACTCCATTACCATTAGTCCTTTCTAATTATGTATCCTATGATGACAGTGTTGCCATTAACTGTTCGCCATAGACAATTTAAATCGATATGCGGAAGAAACATGCAGCTGTTAAATAATTGAGGGTTGAGGCGTAGAACCACAACAACACAAAAAACGGTGGCAACAACACGCACGGTGCCCGTGTGCGCTGATGCGTGCACAGGCTCAGACAGTTAATTGTCATTACAAAGATTTAATTACTCGCTATCTTAATTGAAATGACACACACCAACCCAGAGGAAATAAAACAAGTTGGAAAACAGAAGTGAGAATGACAAGACAAAAGATGGAGGAAGCAGCAGTAGGGGATAAGAAAAAGTAAAAGACGCCTGTTGTTTTAATTTGACGGTAATATCTGTCGCATTAATTGCCCTTCTGATATTTCTGCATGAGTTCTTTTCAATTTTGGCTGGAAAACTGGCTGAGATCAATGCAGTGACAGCAGGCACCGTGCTCAGATCGTCAGCATGTTGTCCCTGCGTCATGAGCTCTGGTAGTTTCGTAGCTACCATTATAAGCTTAGCTTAACTCATTCCCGAGGCGTCTGAAAGTGCCGCTCTGTCCAGTCCTTTTGCTTTACATGCTGACGCGAACGGTACCCGTTTGCATCAGTGATCAACGCGCTGAGCTTTCAGTTAAATACAATGGAAATCTCGATGCTTCAATTTTTGAAAGGGTCGCTGTGACGTCACTGTCAGACGCCTGATGGACTTAAAAAATCGGGCGCAATTTGACGCCTTGGGAATCGTCATTATCTGATGCTGCGAGATGAGAACGTAATGGATATTTTTCGAGGTTCCTCGTCTTTGTTGAAAGTTAACATCCAGTTGATTTCTTGTAAGACAATTCTTTCTTTCTAGTAAAATTAAAGTTCAAATCTTCTGTATCCACAGTATATTTTACAGCATTTCGTAGCATGTTATCATCAAGCGATGTCTCTAATGTTTCACCACAACAATGTATAAATATTATCCAGAAGCACTGTCAGTCAGACTTACAGTAACTTGAGCTGTACATTCATTAATTCATGATGTTAATAAACGCTGCATACGACCTGCAGATCCAGAGCCACTATCAGACTAATCAAATATGTTTCCTAAACAGCCCTAAATGACATCAGGAGGAGAGAAGTAAATTCAAAGTGAATTAATATTTAAATGAGCGAGGGAGACTACACTGCATGTTCCATTTTCAATTATTTCCTCCATCAGGTGCATGGAGTTTTTTTGTAGGCATCCATTACTTCTAAAGGAAGCAGGAAGCAGAACAAAACAAGTTTTCCTCCTGCCAAGGAAGACTCTGCAGCTAGACCGTACGAAGCTACTGAACTCCTCTTGGCTTCAAGTCAACATCCCTGAAGTTGTTTATTGGATGACAATATTTCAGGGAGAAAATATAAAGTTGAAATTAATGCCAAGCTAACTTTGTCTGACTGGTTTGTGTGTATCCATGGCTGTTTACTGTAGATAATGGGGGGGGGGGAATGAAATAATGCAGATTCCAACTGTGTTTTGTGAGGGTTTTGAAACTCGCAGGGAGGTCGGCGGCTCTGAACAATAATTATTTTCCGAAGCCAAATCTTCTATTAGATCTAAAATGGATGTTTTATTTTGTAGTGTGATGTTGCCAGGGGAGGCAGGAGGATTTGCTCGAAACTGTTGTGTATGAAATAAAAACCGTCTCAGAAGTAAGAGGTGCATAATCCAAAAAATCGTGAACTACTATTCCTCTCGGTATTATAGTATGTTTTTCTGTATTAAAAAGGATAGAATGCAGGGATAAATAAATGATCCCTCATTGTGGTCTTAAAAAAAAAAGGTATTTTGAAGTCGTCACCATGGCTATACGCAGTATGTCTTTTGGCAAAGGACTGGCTTTAATAATCAGAAGAAATTGGATCCTTTTCCTTTCTAAGGTCCATTTCCTGATTAATGGCTCTGGATGTGTTTTTACACTGATATCTTGCCTCTTCTTCCAGTGTTTAACTATGTTCTATGACACTAGTTGTACAATCATAACCTTCTAGCTTTGCACTTGGCGTGAATGTATTGCTGATGAAGAACTTAATTAACAATATGTCAAGTATCAAGAAGTGTCTTTGTGCACATACATGTGGGTCTGAGGGTCTGGTCTTGATTTCTCTTTAATGAGGCAAATTACGCAGCAGCTTTATGATAATTTCAATTAGTTTTAATTCCTAGTTCCACTTTCAACCTAAAACTCTTTGTCGTTTTGAGTTTGTCTCTACAGATGTTTGATTATAACACAAATCAAATATTTTTATTTTAGGTGATGAAGCAGCGCAGGGTAAACTTTATATACCAGCACTTTACCCTGGGAGTCATTTTGCTGAGAGCTATATTATATTAAGTCTAACTCTCACTTCTTCTTGTGCAGGCTTCTTAAAGTCTCTGATCCCCAAACACCAGATATTACAGGGATATTACCAGGTTGTGTGTGTTAGTGTGTGTGTGAGAGAGGAAGAGAGAGGGTGGTTTCATAATAAAAGATATTCCCTCATTTAATATCTGCTTGATGTCAGATTTTGGAAAAGGACGAAGGATCACAACCGTCGCTTTCTCCTCTGCCTTTCCAACACGCTGTGCATGTAAAGGCAAATGCATAGAAACCTAACATCTCCTCTTCTGCCATGTATCTGTTCTGGCTATTTATTATTCATGGGTCTGTAGATTATTCACACAAACACACACACACACACTCCTTGTGTTTCACAGTGACCTATGACCTCTGTTAATTATCAGCTTTCCCAATGAATACTGTGACAGCATGCGCACGTATTCATAAAAGCCTCACATTTGAGCCAACCTGTGAAAAGTCTCCATGAAGTTTAGAAATATGCCGGTGAAAATCTATTTTGAGGCTACAGCACCGCACAGAAGAGCTGCGTTTAGCTATTCTGTTGAGTCATTCTCTCCTGCATAACAGATCTAGGAATTTGGAATAAAATTAATAAAATTACAGTCACTTTGACTGAAGTTATTTTGACATTCAAACTGTTGGCCACTCGACAAAGACACACGCTGTAAACCATAAATTTCAGAACATTGAGTTTATACTCATTCTTAGTACAAACACAAAAAAACCTGCACATTTGTCTTCTAAGGCTACTGACACACACAGTCATTACACAGCTGCAGGAAGAACTGTCCGTCGGTCCACTCGTTTGTATTGACATCAGGTAGTCTAGTAGTTGGTATCCGACTGGCTAGTAGGCCAGCTATGATATGCAGACTCTGTTGTCAGCATGCAGGAGTCATCAAGACAGCTCAGACTGCCTCAAAGAGCGACTTCCACAAAGGATAAAAAAAGACATTTATATGGTAAATGGTCGGCACTTATACAGCACTTTTCTACCTATTGGCACTCAAAGCGCTTTACACTGCTTCTCATTCACACTCACACACCGATGGGGGAGCTGCTATGACGCTGGCCAACACTCACCGGGAGCAACTAAGTTGGGGTTCAGTGTCTTTTCACTTTGACAGGTGACCGGAGGAGCCGGGGATCAAACCAACGACTGCAGGATGGGTAGACAGCCGCTCTACCTTCCAGCGCCACAGTCGCACAATTAGAGAGGGAGGAGTCAGACACACAGTAAAATGTGTTGTTTTGTAGCCTTAATAATTCTCCTCAAACGTATTTACTTTCCTTTACTCTCATTAATTATTATATTTGCCTTCATCTTTTCGTTTTCTAAAACCTCCCAGATAGTTTGAGCCATTCATGTCTTTCCATTTCTTCTTCCTTTGCTTCCAAACCAGTGTCTATCGTACTTTGCTCTTTCTTCCTATTCTTCTCTCTGAGCTGCTCCCTCTCTCTGCCGTCCTTTTCTTTCCCGAGCTAATTAGACCATTCATTCCCACTGACTCTGGCCCCATAGCTCCATGCTGCTCAATGGGAGTTTTCCATGTTAAATAATGGATGAGGGCTAGTGAAGGGCCAGTGTGTGTGTGTGTGTGTGTGTGAGAGAGAGAACGTGAGTGAGGAACTGAGCAAAATCTAGTGTGTGTAAACAAGCAAGACAGTGACCTAGTGAGACAGAGTGTGCATTTGATGTGTGTCTGTGGGGGGGGGGGGGGCTTTGCCATGGTAATGCATCATTGTCATCCAGCCTTTTGCCTGAAGGACCCCTTTATCTGAGCCAGAGACCCATCATTCTAGCTGGGCATCTCAAAAGGAACCGTGGGGGCCTTCAGTCATTTAGCCTGGACTAATGGGCCTTTTCCCAAATTGCCACATGAGCACACACACACAGATTTGCAAGCACACACAAATCCACACAAATGCAAAAACCAACTCCCACACAAACGTATACCTGATGATTTTTTTTCCTTTTCTTTTTTTGTTAGACAAAGTGTCTGTGCTCAGGAGGGAGGTGAGGAAAATGAAGAGCAGGCAAACACGAGGTGAGAGCTTCATTAGGATGATCATTAAATATGGATAAACTCACTCCACAGATCAAAACAAAGACAGAGGAACAGAGGCCATAAACTGCGCTGGAGAGGCAGAGAGAGGGAGGGGGGGAGCGAGTGTATGCAGCAAATCACTTCAGCACTCACATGGAGGAATTTACACTCGCAGGAAATTTCCCTACTTCCTCCTATGTCTAGGTCTGAAGTCCCAGTAAAGATTTGTACGAGTCAATATTTGACGCTATGCCGCCGCAGCTGCAAACTGGGTTTTATAATATTTGCTTTCATTTTCTTTATCGTGATTGTGTTTCCTAGTTTAACTCCCACCGAAACCTCAGAGATGCCAGTCTGTGCATCGCAATGTTTGTGTATGAGGGCTTTAGTACACAAAGAGAGTCACACAAATGCACACATACACACTCAGACACACACACACACACACACACACACAGGGCTGTCTGAAAGCTGTTTGTCATTAGGAGGTGACTTTGGCCCGACTGTATCCTGTCTGGATGTGAAAGGACACACTGTCATCGTCAATGACACACACACACACACACACACACACACACGTGGACTTGTTTCTGTCTCTTATGTGTCTGGGCCGTCAGGACAATGTGACCCCTGAAGGACAATGATAAAAACATGTCCCTTTGTTCACTTCGTAATGTAGCTTTTTTTTTTTTTTTTTTTTTTTGCACGTTTACATTTAAATGATCATTTTGCTAAATGTTAGCAGAAAAAAAAATAAAAAAACGTACGGCCACTTTATTCTATCTCCATCCACACGTCTGCACTGTCTCCAGGATGCACTGAGGATGCGTGTGTTGTCAGCATCATGGTTAGTGAGCATGTGTGGAAACATGTCCCTGTTTGCTTTCCCACGTGTCCCTGTAATAAGAGGACGGGTCTGTCGGGGGCAAATGCAAAAAACATTTACCAGCCTCATTTTTAGAGTTAAATTCAAAGGAAACATAAAGACGTGGCAGCATGACGCAGCAGCTAGGATCCATCTTTGCCTGTTAATGCCCAGATTAGCTTTTAGTGCTTAGCTTTTAATGTTGATGTGAATAAATATGTTCTTTCACAAGCAACAAAAAAAAAAATTAAAGAAAATGAAATTTTGATGTCGTGTTGATACTAGAAACTACTGTAATGACCCTAAACCTCTTCTGTAATATAAAACCGCTGGGATTGAGCACAATGATTAGAAACAGCGTAGGTTTAGAAAAAGTGGCTTAAATCCCCATCATACCTGTCCCTGTTAAGCTAATGATAATAATAATAATAATAATAATGAAAAGGACTTAGGTTTGAAGCATCATAACCTTCACGTCAGGGGAAAGACTAAACCTGCGTTGCAAAATTGTACATTTGTGACTGTGAATCCAGTAATCAAGTCATGGAATAATTACATACGTCAGCCAAACACCTGGTTGAATGAGCCAAGACAAACCAGGTTCAGATGAATTTGCTTCTTGGCTAATTCAGAAACTCCAGGTAAAATTTAAAAAAACGGTTCATCCTGCTCGGCCGAGCTCTTAAAAACTGC
Organism: Channa argus; assembly: GCF_033026475.1. Lineage (NCBI taxonomy): Eukaryota > Metazoa > Chordata > Actinopteri > Anabantiformes > Channidae > Channa > Channa argus. The sequence continues at coordinate 26,188,980 of NC_090201.1, read as the reverse complement.
CGTAACTTGTTTCTTGGACACCTCCCTGATTTGATTGTCCATCTCCATCTTACTTCAACTCCACCTTCTTTCTCTCTTCAGACGGCTGTTGTCCTACGTTTGTTCTGTTTCTCCTTCCCCTCCTGGTGTGAACCAGGATGGCCGAGTGGTTAAGGCGTTGGACTTAAGATCCAATGGGCACAAGCCCTCGTGGGTTCGAACCCCACTCCTGGTATGTTGGTAATTCTTTAATTGTTCATAAAGGTTAAACCTGGTTGCTTTGGGTCTGAACCCCAGGTTCCCTTTTGGTGCAGCCCATGTTCCTCCTGTCTGTTTTTGCATAAAAGTGTCATAATATAAATGCTATACTTTAATTCGGGAATACCTTCAGTCATGTGTGTGTCTCCTTCCCCTCTTTCCTTTGGCTCCTCCAAATCTTTTCTTTCTTCCTCTTTTTATTGCTACGCCTGAATCTTTTGTTTCTTTTGCACTTTCTTCATATTACTTTGGCCATTTACCTCATTCGTCTCTACTCCCTTAGCTTCTTCCTGTGTGGCTTTACCTCGTCTCATCACTCCTGGTTCTTGCTTTTTGTTGAACCACGTGTCCTTTAAGTGCTCTATATAGAAACCAGTCCTTGTGTGTTTTCTTTCTCCTCTCCTCCCACCACTGTCTCTCTTATCATCCCTGCGCCTCTTCCTCCTCTTCCTCCTCCTCTCTGACCTCCTGTCAGTCAGTTCTGTCATCAGCCAGCTGGCTCATCAGCACTAATGAATATCCTTTTCACTTTATTAACCAGGACTAATGAAGCACCTCACCCCTCACAGCGAGTGTGAGTGTGTGTGTGTGTGTGTGTGTGTGTGTCTAAATCTCAGGTGAATATTTTTATTTTGTATGTATGAACCATTGAACTCCCTCCAAATCTTACTAATTCGATTTCTCTTTCTGTCCATTTCAAACCTAAACATGTTCAAATCAAAATTTAGAAGAATTAACTCATGCATTCATACTTTGAGGAATTCTGCAGCTTCACACCGTTTGAATGTTCTGTTCCAAAGCAACAGTGATGAAACAGGAAAAGGAAAGGATTTATTGTAACTGCACTGGATTAGTCGACTCTTTAAGCTCTTCATTATGCGCTAAAGTTGCTCATGCAACCTGCCGGCTGCATGAGCACTTGCACAGGCACAGGCGACACATTTCTCCTGAAAAATTAGTCAATTTAGTAACAGCTCCGACTATACAAACACTGAGAGATTAGGCGAGCAGGTTGGAGAAGAAGGAAAAGAAAAAAGGAAAGTGGGTGACACGATTGTAAAATAGCGTAAAACAGGAGGAAGGTAGAAAATGAGAGGATATTCATTCTAATACTAATGATTATGGGCTTGTCAAGCAACACTTTCCAATAAGCAGGATGTGGTAAACTGAAATCTGTGTGTTGTTTTTGAATTGCCAACATCTAGGGCCCTCAGACTGTGCACTTCATTGTAGACAACAGCAGAGAAAACTACACAAGAAGCAATTATCTGTGCAGCTTTATGTGCTGCACACGTCATGCCAACCTCTCCAGGCGTCAGACTGCCTGGATGCTGGCTCTGCTAGGGACGAGGGGAGGAGGGGGAATATGGCCAGTGTGTATAGTGGACTTCAGAAGGAGAATGAGAGAAGTGAGTCTGTCACACTTTCCGGTGTATTATCAGCTGCTCAATTGAAAGTTCGGTGGTTCGAGTGAAGTAGAGGTGTACAGAATCACCTGTGGTGCAGGTGAGTCCCTACCTTTAGATATGTAGATATTTAATTTTTCAGGAGTCCGTGTCAAACCTTTTCATATGTACATGTGTCCAGAGATGAGATAAAGCCAAAAAGAGCAGGACACTGCGCTTTCGTTCTATCGTCCATAACTGCCCTCCGACCACGATCATTTTGATTTTATTGTCTTCACAGGGCTGCTGCACATGGAGTAACAGCAGGGCCTGTCCAAAGCCGTCCCCAAACTGCAGTTATCACGGCCCATTGTCCCACAGTGCAGCTGTTATTCCACCCAACAACGGCTCCTCACTCCAGGCGTCAACGCGTTCCATCATCCATCACAGTTCTTATTCGGCAGTTGCTACTCATACATTTTATCATATAAGATACGAGTGTGGTCATTGCTCATGAATTTGTGATTCAGTATGAATTGACACCAGGCCCGAACTGACCCTAGTAAGATTTTGGTAGACACACAAATAGTGCGACAAACCGTCCAAGGCCACATGTGTGGACTTACAGGAGCCATTTTGGACACAAGTACCCATGGCTGGACACAGTGAGGGTGTTTGGAATTGAGACAACCCACACGTGTGTGTGTGTGTGTGTGTGTGTGTGTGTGTGTGTGTGAGATGAATGCCAACTTGTAGATCATCTGTGCATATGGTCCTGGAGGGAAACAGGCATTAAGCATTTTGTCACATGGGGAGAATCCATTCTGTTGGTACTGAAAGATCTCACCCCACCTGCACAAACACGTGCAGACTCACATTTCTGCTCTGAAAGAGCTAAAAAGTGCTGTTGGATACGATTGATGTAGGAGAAAGAGGAAAAATAATGATAATCAGGTGAATTACAATGTGTTGTTATTATGTTATTACACAATGATTTGTCATTAAATGAATCGATGACATTTTGATTTTGTGTTGAGGGATATTTAAAGTTAAAAGAGTTGCTGCGTTATTGAAATTTAAATTATAGTACAATTTAAACATTAATCGAACTTTGGCAAATGTAGGAATTCGCGTAAACACACACAAACACACAGCAAGTGAGAACCTGCCTCTCAAATCTCTCAGGGACTCGTCGCCCTCCCTCTTTCAACCTTCTACAGACTGGTTTTTAAATTAACATCTGGTGCTTCTCCGTGAAAAAAAAGTCAGCCTTGGAGGATTCATTTCAATTAGGATAGGAAAAGAAAGCTTAATTCATTTAGAGGGAGATGAACTCTGAAAACTAGGCTGCGGTTGGTCACCTGTGAGGAAATAGAGACGGAAAAATATATGTGTTTAATAATATAAGGCAATTTATTCATCTGGTAAGAATGGGCCTCTTTTATTTTCCTCTCAATATAGCATGAGATCGTTTCATTTAAACGTAGCAGCGCTTGGATTAGATCAGTTCTCAGCGTTATGCAGCAGCAGGGCGTCTACATTTTACGCTTTGGTAGAGCAGCACTTCAAACAAAAGTCGCTCGGACAATGACGGCAAGTGTGTTTTCAAATGTTGAGACACTGTTGGGATCTTTACCAGTCTACACTTAAAGAAGCTAAAAGGAAACACTGTGCTAATTGTGTTAGTTCTTACCGTCACAAACCCGTGTGTGGTTTCAGTTGATTGACAAAACTCTTAATGCTCCTCAGACTCCTCTCTTTTGAGTCCTTTGAAACTTGTGAACAGGTCTCTATGGCCAGGGCCCAAATCGTGCCTCCTGCCTTTGACCCATCAGTCCCTCCCTTATGCTCTGCTGTCCTTCATCACCTTGTCTCAGGTTCAGGAGATTGCTGGTCGTTTGAAGCCCTCGGGTTCACCGTGTGATGCTCTTTCCTCCTGGACTTTTTAAAGAGGTTTTTCTTACTTCAGGACCATCTGTTCTCACCATTATTAATGGCAGTCTAACTTCTGGGGTGGTCCCCAAAACTTTTAAACATGCCAAAGTTCAACCTCTCACCTGGGCTAGATCCACATGTTCTCCAGATTCCCTTTTTTTTTTAATCAAAGATTTTAGAGAAAATTGTTTATAGTTAGGTAATAGCATTTATAAAATGAGCTCAACCCATTTCAGACGTTCCAAACTGGTTTTAAAGTGAAACCCAGTACTGAGTCAGCTCTTTTGCATGTTTTTAATGACATTTTTCTACCCTCTGATTCTGGGGACTGAGTTGTCCCAGTACTGCCTGATTTAACTGCTGTGTTTGGCACAGTGGGCCATGATATTTTAATCTCCTGCTTAGAACACTGGGTCGGTATAAAGGGCCCAGCTCTGAATTGGTTCAGGGCCTATGTAAAGGATAGAATATTTTGTGTTCAACTTGGAGACTTCCAGTCCTCTTCTGCTCCCCTGTCCTGTGGGGTTCCAGAGGGCTCTATTTTAGGCCCTATCCTCTTTTCTTTGTATTTGCTGCCCCAAGACATGGCATTTTGTTTCACTGCTATGCTGATGACTGTCAGATCTATGTTCCCCTCAACAAGAAAGATGGCTTTTCGGTCAGTTTATTACTGGAATGTTTAGGGCCATTGAGGCCTCAATGGGTCTTAACTTCTTACATTTTAACATTTCAAAGACTGAGGTGATTGTGTTGGGAACTAAATCATCTAGTGGCGCCGCCCCTCTAACCTTGGGACCCTTGGCTGAATATACCTCATTCATTTCAGTGGAGCATTTAGAGACCAAAGCAGAGTTTAGACATTGTGAATGTTGGATGTACATTCACAGGGATCCAAGTTTGTCACCAATCACTTAGAAAATGTTTGGTTCTCTGTAAATGTGTTCAGTTGTTTGAAAGGATTCATATCTGCCCCGATGCATGGTTATACAGTATGTTTCATGGTAAATTACATAACCTGAGCATACTGTAGGTGGGTGTCTACCAATTTCAAAAAGCCCCTGAGCTTTAAAGAGTTGATCCCCACTCAGTGCATTCTTCACTTATGTGTAACTCTTCTCAGCTATGTGTAACATTAATCCTTTTGGCACACCTACACTGCACTCTCCGGTGATTATTAAAATGTCACATCACATTTGGCTTCAGCATCTAAGACTAATGAGGCTTTGAAGGATTACAAAGGGGAGCTGAAATTCAACACCTGCAATTCGGATAGATGGATGAATATACACGCAAAGATGCTGCAAACAGACGTTCATAATGTTGAGACAGCCACGCATCTTTCATTGTGTTACTGCCGCACATTGTAAATGAATTGAAGCAGTGTCGTTAAAATGCTGACTCTCGCATTTAATTCATGACTCCCTGCATTTCTTTTTCCAAGAGTCAGAATCTCTTAAATTCAGCTTTTTTTTTTTCAAAGCAGCAGATCTCTGCCTTCTTAAAAATAACTGTGAAAAAATGTTTTTGTGGGTTTTTTTTAAAGAAAATCTCCATGTCAACCTTTGCAAGCAGCAGTTAAGACCTTTGACAATTCTCTTTGTGTGATTTAAACATTGCAAAATTCATCCTCTCCCACTGACTGACACGTGATAATGTGGGTGGAACATTAGTCTTGTTTTGGGGAACTGTTACTAATAAGTCAAAGTCAGTCATCGGGCCAGTCCAGAAAAATGGCTTGGCCCTCTAGAGTTCAGAGAAATACATTGTCCTCTGTCGCCTGTGCTGGACCGTACTCTTGTGTAGAGGCTGTTTGATTTCTGCAACGTAGAACCTCAGGCACAACCTGTCTCCCATTTTGGATGCTGCCCTTTTATTCATAATCAGGAAGATTAAGACCACTTCACACATCCACCAAGGAGGCCGCACCTAACGACCCCCATTTTAGGGGATTAAAGGTGTTAAAAGTCGTGATCATTACGTCCCTGTGACACCCGGTTCTCACCTCCCCTATTATCCACCTTTAATCAGGCCATGAGGAAATAACCCTACTGTGGAGGGTCTGGGACCCCCTAGCCCACTTCCCCTCAGACTGAAGAAGCTGCTTGAATGAGTAATAGAATGTTTCCAATCAAGAAGAAAGAAGTCCAGCTGACATGATTCAACCTTCAGCTAACTGCAGGGTCTTTGAGCACTGTAGAAAAGACGATGACCTACACAGTAGTACTGTGCAAGAATGTTTCTGATACTGATTCTTTGGTTTATTTATTTGGTGATAATATTCCTGCACTGCTCTCCCAATAAAATTGGCATTGAATAAATGAATGACACACCTTTAACCCCACTGTCGCTGGTTCAATTTACAATATGCTACAACATGCACAATAGCTTTTCCAAATATAAGACAAAAACACTTTCAGGAGATAAAAAAAGAATTACAGCGAAAGCCTGAGATACACACAATCACAGCCAGCATAGAACTATGATTATCTGTGAAATCTGTCAGAATCTGTCCTCGTCCCACACATATATGCCACACATGACAGACACACACAAACAGACAGCAGATGCCTGGAAACCTTTCATGGCCTTGTAATACCCAAACAGGTTCCAGAGTGTTTGTGTGAAAGCTGTTACGATCTGTCCTTTGCACCCAGTGCCTCTGGCAGGAAAACCTGCCACACTACGTTCGGGTCCATCTGGAGGATGGACCTGAACACACAAACACTCGATGGGACACATGCATTTTCCTTCAGACACGGCCACAATACTGATGTGAGAATGAGTCACTGGTTTACTCTGAAGATTTGTAGCTGTTGTGCTGCGTTGAAGTGAACAGACAGGTAAGATTTCAGTGTGTGGCAATAAAATGAGGCTCTTTTTTAAGGATGCAAACACAAGTCAGCGATTTGTTTTAGAATCAATCCTGCGATTTGAAACAGTAAATGTATTAATTATATCCAGAATTGTTCGATATGCTGCGTTTTGATTTTGATACATGCAACACGTGTGAAAAATGAGAACTGTGAATCCCTTTTCTCAATATAATACAATTCCAAACAATTGGTGGATTTAATTATCAGGGGAATGACAGTGGACAGGGTCGGTGGTTCACAGCCCGACTCCCCCCTGGCCTCATGCTGAACTGTCCCTGCACAAGACATTGAACCCACAAAGTGTCCAAATCCCCAGCCACTGTGCATCCCAGCCAGTTCCAAGCCTGGCAAATGGAGGAGGGTTATGTCAGGAAAAGCATCTGGCACAAAACCTGTGCCAAATCTATGTGCCGACTAGATCCGCACTGGCAATCGCACAATATAAGCCAACAAAAAAAAATAAAAAATCTCCAACACATAAAGTAATTACAACATGAAGAGACTCTGGAGAAATTATGTAAACAAGGGGGGAAAAAAACTAACTTCAGGCCTTCAAGTGGCATTGCAATAAAAACACACACAAGCTTCTCACGTTATCCTCGAACAGTTGTAAACCCAGAATCTGTTACTGTGTGTGTGTGTGTGTGTGTGTGTGTGTGTGTATGAGCAATACAATGCCAAACCACGTACCAAGCGGATTGCAACAGCATGGCTCCAGGTGCTGAGCTGGTTTACTTGAAGTCCAGATCAGTTGTTCTTAGAAAGTATTTGGCAAATATGTCAAAGGAGGCCTCAAAATCTGGTGCAGCTGAAATCCTGCACAAGAACGGGAAGCGATTTTGCTGTCAAACTAAAAATTGGTCTGCACAGTCCCCAAGCACTTGTACAGTGCTGTTGATTTAACACATTGGTAAATGTTCCACTGTCCCAACTTTTATGAAAAATTTAATTCAAAATGAACATAAATACAAAATACATTTCTTAGCTTTAATATCCGATAAGCTGCCCATGTACTGTACTACTTCCAATCACAAAAAGGCCACATGAAGGATTTGCTAATCATTGCATCCTCACTTTTTAAAATTTTATGTAATATCCCAACACTTTTGCCCATGGCGTTCATAATTACATAATTAAATGTATCTTGGAGGTGAAACTGTCACTGTCTAATGTCGTCAACGGAAGTCAAATCTGTGACTTGGGAAAACAACAGAAAAAAAAACTGTTGCCCACGATTGGCTAGAAATAGGATCTGTGCATAAAGGCGTCTGTACTTTTCCGAAAATGGTTTGGTCAGATAAGACAAGCTTCTTGATATAGGTTTGATGTCTTTTGGCTGTTAAAAAACAAGGCTCAGCTTACCTGCGATGATTAATGATGTCAGTAGTCTCTTCACCCGAACAGGGGTAAGTGCTGTAAGTTCTATCAGCCTGTGAAACAAACATTATTATCCCTGACTAAAACGTATGGTTGTTGTGAACTGGTGTGACACGTACACTTATACACGTATATTCATTAAGATGTTATACTTAAAGAAATACAGCATGTTTTTACAGTTTTAGTAAAATGTCAATTAAATGTGACATTGTCATCACACCGGCCTGTTGTCATTACTGCGGGGTCTGTCGCTTTGTCCAGTCCCCTCTGTGCAACATGCTGATGCTTAATGTCCCCGTTTGAATCAGTGATCGATGCTCGAAGCTCGAAGCTCGAAGCTTTCAGCGCAGTACAAGGGAATCGCCAATGCTTCAAATTTTGACGCCTAAAGCAGCGACGTGCTATAGGAAGTGAAAACGTCTGATAGGGAGGTGGACGTGGTGCTGGACGATACAAGAAAAAAAACGGAACTTTTCCACAGGAGACCAGGGTTCGACTCTAATGCGAGACATTGTGCACTTTAATGATGTTCGTAAAACAATATGGTGCACGAAGTTACTATAGTGTTTTGTTTTCATGTCATTTATCTCGTAACTTAACCTGAACCCTGACGTTTTTGCGCTTCACCCGAACACAATGTTTGTGTGCAGATAAAGTCGTTTCTGTGATTCTATGTTTCTATGATGGTGACTCTCCTGGAGAGTCTAATAGTTATACCAAAGGGTTCCCGCGGCGTCCATATCATACGCCGAAGGACTTAGGAAGTGCTGCGAGATGAGAATGTGTTGGACCACACACACACACACACACACACACACACACTGAACTACATGGTAAATTATAGATACATTAGAAAAGAAAAAAGTTCAGGGAAGCAGGATTGTGGCCAGACACTGTTTGGACATCACACTGTGCTACTTCATATTAGCTCATTTTTTATGAGCATAAGCTCCGTGCTGCCCAAAATGACAAACCTCGCTCCAAACATTCGAGCCATTATGTGAAAACACAATTTAACTCAGCTTCTGTGTTGACTAATTGCACAGTAATAACTATCTACAAGTATGAAAGATGTTCCCCACTGTGTCGTGTGTGTGAGTGTGTGTGTGTGCTCATTAGATTTTAGACCCGGTAAGGCAGCGCTGTGCAGTTCAGAGAGGAAACATAACAAATGGAAGCAACAACAGGAATGTTTGATACAAAAGCACAGCGTGAATCAAATGTGTGGGAATGGAACGGGCTGTGCTGGATGGACAATTACTTTTTCGGTGTCTGTGTGTGAGAAAGAAGCAGAAACCGTGTGCAAAGTCATATAACAGCCCAACAGGAAGCCAGCGTGTGTCTCCTCCCATGTGTCAAAAGGGTTCAAACAGCAATAATTGCCGCTGTTTGCCGTGTGTTATCACCTGAAGGCCCTACACACATGCAACACGCAGTGGTCTTCCTGAAGCTGTGAGGACAATCACTCCAAGAAAACACTGTGTGAGTCAGCCCCCCTTCAGTGACCTTAACCGCCACAGCTACCTGAAAGTCTGTAACATGCTACACGGGACAAACCCTTTAAACATCCCGCTACGAGTGTGTCCAGTGTCCACAACAATCAGCGGGGACATCTTTACAATACACGAGCCACACAGTGGGCGCTATAGACCGACCAAAGCAATACACAGGACAGGAAGTATTCCAAGTGAACTGCGGATGAGATCTGGCTCCAGCAGGAGGCGGCAACAAATAGCTGAAGCCAATCAATAGTAAAGCTACCGTCTGTACAGGAAGTGATGAGTACTCACTTCCTGTGAGGTCTGATTGAAGCTATGTGCTCCGTCTCTATACCTAATCTGGTTCTATTTGTGTCAAAGACACTTAAAGCAACACAGTGTGTTTATTTAAACTCCATATATATTTCAAGCGAAATCAAGTTAAAACAGACTTTATAGAAAACGACATAAATGAGTCTGCACGCTCCATCAGATGTCAGGGCTTCACATCTGTACAAATATTATTTTAAGGTCCACATCCCACTTTCCAGCATTTTCTGTCTTTTAATAATCGAAAACTTTAAGTCATGTACGCTATTTAACCAATGTCTGTAATATGAACTGATGTATTTATTCAGTTCACATAATCACATAATCTTTATACTGAAAACCTGGGTGAGTCAGGTGAGAGCCAGGTGTTTCCTACCTCTGATTGACCTCAGAGCAAGTTGGGATTGAGTCGGACATGAAAACATAAATGCAACAAATTCTGTGCTGATGTTTTATTGTTATGATAATGAATTTTGAACGTTGTCAACTAGAGCATCAGGGAAACTTCCTGGGCACAGGCCCAGACACAGAACTTAAAAAACGGAGACACAACAATGACAAAAATACACAGAACTAGTTAGAGGAGACGTGCCAAAAACCACACAAAGTGGCAAAAAAGACAAAACTTCCAAAAAGATTCGACATGATGAACAAGGAGCTGTCCGTTAACGAGCCGTTTTGAGAGGAAAAGAAGAGAAGGGCGGAGAAAATGGAGAAAACGAGGGGAACATATCAAATTCTTACTCCAGAGTCACAAGTTTTATGCTTTATCGACTCCATGTCATCACTATTCACACAGATTTTATCATCAAGCAGGACTCACTCGCTTTGACAGCATATCTCATTTCATAGCTTATGAAGAAAAAATGTGCGCTGCTGTAAAATGTGTGATACACAGCTGCCACTCACAGCAATAGACCTGGCTGAACACAGGCTGCCATCGTAATCTAAGAGCTGCAACACAGGTTGGTAGTGCTACATCCTTAAGTAGCAGTTGAGCGAGTACAGTACTGAATCAGTGCCCTTTGGCTATCAGGTCTAAAACGAGGATTTCAAATGATTTATGCTCGGAACCTTCGACTTCCAGATAAAGCTGCTTTTTACTGAGCCAGACTTCCTTTATCGGGGCGGCTTATGAACTGTGTTCGCTGTTGTTGAAGAAGATTTTGAAAGTTGTGTTCCACTATAAATTCTGGGGATTGAAAGGCACTGACATGACTGAAATGCACAACAGTGCGTCCTATTAGGGTCAGATGGACAGCATCTTCTTAGGACACCAAGACATTTTTAAACAAACAACAAATGCAATATGATGGATTTCTGACTTTGATTTCATTTTTCTCTGACTTCCCTCTTTTGTACCAAACACATAATGCATTAGTTTATTGTTAAGTGAAAAAGTTTGCGTTATAAAAATATAATATTTAATCCACATTGAGTAATGCAAAGGCAACAAAAATGGTTAGGAACTGTATGAAATGATACGCTATTATAAAATAATAATTTCCGATGATGGACCATTTGTATGAACTGAATTTGCATTGTAACTGCCTTCTAACATTATGTTGATTAAAAATGAAATCTTGGTTTTATTCCGTTTGCTTTTTTCAGAAAGGAGGATGCAAAGTTTTACAGTCAACTAAACACCATGTTTCTGTCTGTTAGTCGTAATGAATGATTGACAGGCCATCACTTACACAACAACACAACAGGAAGAACATGCAGTTACACTCTTTACCTAAACCATCCTAAACCTAATCACCTAACCGTGCAGGTGGCAAACCGGAAAACAATAAAAAAAATAAGAAGCACAAAAAAACACAACTACACACTGACACACAAAACACACAAAAACAAAAATTCCACCCACTGTATCAGAAAAATGACAAGTTAGAGGAGGAGGCGTGTTCACTGGTGTGTGTGTTTGTTTGCCTTTTTTCACCCCTTCACTTCTGTCTACCTATCTGTCTGACTTTCTTCCCTCTAATGGTCTGTGAAGAACAGGACTGTCAAGAAGAGGGAGGAGGACGGAGGAAAGGATGTAAAGAGGAAGGACGCACAGGTAAATGACGAACTATCCTAAACTGCGTGTGCTGGTATTTCATATTTAAAGTAACTCATATTTCCTCTGAATTGTCAGAAATAGTACATTTCAAATACCATATTTTTAAATGTTTCCCTTCGGCACCTTGATGATTGCGGAAAATAGAAAACAACAATAACACTCAGACATGTACCGGGATCATTAAGGCATAGGTCATTAGGTAGGGAGGGATATGGACAGACGGGTTCAGTGAAAAGGGTGGTGGAGGCCATTAGCACAGGGCATCTGTACATGCAAATGTTTGCTTTGTCTCGTCGTCGTGTGAAAATCTTCAACGAAATATCTGCGGTGGCTTCCACTGGAAGCACTTTGCAGGCAGATGAAAATTATCTTCAGTCATTTCCAAATAAAACAAAGTTCCAACTTTAAATATTGGAGATATGTTAATATGGGCGGTTAAATAGTAAGTAAATTATTTAGGGGGGGTTATAAACAAACACAGGGTGAATTGTTGCAATAAAGATGTAAAGAGGAAAAAGTGCTTCAACACCTTCGGTAAAGTCACTGTATTGTGTTGTCGGATTTTCATTTATACTTTAAACAAACTATCAAACAAATAAGCAACAAATGAAAAGAAATTAAAGGCCCAGTTGCCACGTTATTGTCGGATAGATGATTATGCTGAAAGCGTTTGACCCATGGCACACAAAGGTTTCTGCTCTGATATAGTACAAAATAATATTGCTGTATTAAAGAACTCTCCCCATGGAGGAAATGGGACAGAACACTAACACGTTCTCATGCAACTGGACAAAGTTGCACATTTTGACACCTCGGGAACGAGAACGACCCGAAAATACCCACTTTTAGTATAAAACCCTAACACTTCATATGAAGGTTGAATAGCGAGAACTGGGATCCTGCTATAGTTGCGAAGGTTCCGGCAAAATCTGCTCCTGTTTCAAGCCACACTGGTTTTCGACAGTGTGGCTCAGAGCAGAGTCATTTTCATTAGCTGGAGCTGTAAAGAGGTTAAGAGCATTTATTGGAAAACAAAGGCTAAACAAATACAGTGCTGCATCTGAACCTGGCATTAGCCATGTGTTTTACTTTCAGACAACTTGCTTTAATGTGCTCCTTGAATAATTGGCAGTTCCGTCGGTCTCTATTTTGTGCCCGAGCAGGCCGACTATTGCGGCCGTTCAACAGCTGACAAATAACAGGGCTGTGGAATCAGTTTAGACGGCAGGATAAGAAGTCATTACTGCTGCCATTTTTTTTTTTTAATATGCCTTTTAGTTTGTAGGTGTCTGTGTTTCACTCCCCAACTCTCTGCTGTCTCTTCAGTCACGTTTTCTGCCTTTGGCCTATTGTCTCGGTGCTTTTTGACTGCAGCTGTTGTTTTTTCTCTCTGTACCGTCCTGCAATGTTCTTTTTACTCATTTGCTGAGTAAATCCTGTGACATACAGTCACAACTGTGATGCTAATGAAGTCGACTTTGCCGCTTTTATTTATTTTTTAGTAAATGTCATTTTCTAAAGACTTGGAAGGAACTTATGTGATGTGACACTGCAATTGTGGTAATGACACGCAAACATTTTCACTGGCAGGTAGCAGATCAGTACAGGACCAATCATGCATGGGAATCTTGTGGGATGACACTGAGATGACAAAATGAACAGAACAAAAGGAAATAGCTCAGGCCTTCTAGATGAATGCACCACTGATTCCTTCAGCTTGACACTTTTCACTCCTTCCTCTTTAAGTCTGTTCCACAGCTTCCCCCCTGCTTATCTGCGGCGTTCCCTCCACCTTTCCCCCGCCTTTAGCTCTGATTTCCACTCCATCTCCCCATTTCAATTTGCCTTTGCTCCTTTCCTCTTTGCATTGTCTTCCTCACCACCACGTCCCAACTCACCCACCCGGCTTGCTCCATTTCCTCTTTTCACTCTTTAGCATCTCCTTCGCATTTCAGCGCCACCAGTGTCTCTCATTTTTCTCCTCCCCACAATGCTGATGCTCTGAAATGATGGAGTAATCCATTTCCCGTTTTCATCCACTTGCTTCTCTCTGGGATGGCGTATAAAAGCCAGGGTGGGACTACTTTCTTTGAAGATTCATTTTAATAAAAAAAAAAAATAATAATAATCAGAAAAGTGTTTTTGTGCTTGAGTGGGACATTTTTAGATATGATACACCATTGTGTGTTTCATGTCCTCTTGCTACACATTAAGCAATAAAGAAAAGTAAATCATGATGGCGAACACACTAAACCGAACTGGGAAAAGCTGGCTTACTTTCAAAATGAAGATGTGGAAAACAGTTTGTTTTTTACGTAACCTGGGAAATAAAACAAGTAGTTGTTAATTTAGACAGACATTGTTTTTTAGTATATGTTAAGGAGCCCGAACTGATAGACAGTAAATGTCAAGCAGCTAAGAAAGAATCCATACAAGCGTCTAGTTTGATCCACATTTAAGATTCAAAGAGCCTGTAGAAAAGCACCGTAGCACGTCTACATTTTAAATGTCTCTGTGGCCACAATACAAGTCAAAGCCTAAGAACATTCCTCTATGGCCTTTTTATTTTGCCAGCCCATCGGAAACCACAAAATGAGAGAGAGAGAAGAATCATTCTCCCTATTTGGACCTGCAGTGAAGCGTAGTGGAGGGAGCTAACCACAATGTTAGGTTCAGGCAGTGGTGGATGAAGTTTTCAAAAACTGTACTTAGGTAAAAGTACAAATATACCAACAATTTACTCTTTCAGTTTTATTTCTAAACTACTCATGTTGTAACATGGCATAGTCACAGCAACTAACAAGCTAACAGCTCTGTGATTTCAAGACCAAAAAACTGATAAGAAAGGCTCCAGAGAAATGGAAATAAGCTCACAGAAATCTGTTAACAAGGAGAAAATACGAGAGTAAATGTACGTATGTGTATAAAAGCGTCCAATGATCCCATGTGAAGGCACATTTTACAATGGATTTGTCAGCTCTATGTCTGGAAAATGGACCAGTGTGTGTGTGTGTGCTCCTGTGCAGTAAATGAACTCAGGCCAAACTCAGCACAACACAACAAAGAGTAAAATTGCCGCATTTTCGCTCACTTTGAGTATTGCTAATTTGTCAAATAAGTCTTTCGATTAAGGCTATGGATGGAGGGACTAACAGCCCACCTGCACGGGGTTTGATGAAGCGATTCCTCCGTCGTGTGATTGGCCGAGTAAAAAGTATAGATATTTGCTCTTAGATGTTGTGGAGTAAAAGTCAAAGTAGTCAGAATTAAATCCACATAACTGCAGATACGGGAAAAATGCAGTAGAGTGAGGAAGTATTTGTTCTCCGTTACCTTCCACCAATGGGTTTAGGGTTAAGTTTGCATCTCCTTCCACTGAAATGGTAACAGTTCCTTATAACAGTTCATCACATTTAACACTATCTACTTTGTTGGTACCCAGTGCACTTTACACTACTTTTAATTCCATTCACTCTCACACAAATGAAGGAGGCCCACACTCACAGTGACTAACTAAGCTGGTTCGTTCATTTTCTTGCTCAAGGACACTTCAACATGTTGCAAAAGGAGCCAGGGAGTCGAACCAACAACCTTTAGGTTGTTGTTGATGCAAAAGTTTGCATTAAATTGATTAAAAATAAACTTTACAGTCTGATGAAGGCACAGTTTTACCAGCTCGCTGTGCAATAAATATTATTGTGCTGATGAATGTTGTCATTGCATAAACTTTTGCACCCAACTTCAGGTTTTTGTTATATTTGCGTGACACACGTGTCCACAAGGGGGCAGTGTCACCAGGGCCAATCAATCAGGGTCTCTGTTACCCATAACACCCTTCTTTGCAGAGCTCTGCATAGAGGTTAAAGTGTATCCACAGAAGAAGAGAAAAGAATAAATTTGCCTACAGTGTCATTTTTGTCTTAAGCGCACTGTTGTCTAAAAAAATATATATATTTTTTTTTACCACTCAAAGTAAACTGTTATTTCAAGTTTGTTCATTTTATTAGCATGAAAGTAGGATCCCACATTAAATATTCAGAACTCAAAGAGCCAGCACAGTTTAAGTGCAGAGCTTTTTAGGCAAATGTGCATAAACTGAAGAGGGAGAAAATGGAGAGGGATTATGGAGAGAGGAGAACTGAAGGTAGGTAGAGGGATAAAGAAAGGTATTTGGATGGCAAAACAGGAAGAGAGCTTTAGTCAAATTCAAGTAAGTGACAAAAGAGCCAAATGGGGCAAAAGAAAGACGATGGACCAAAAAACAGTGAATCAAGAAAATAAGAAACAAGGTGACAGGACGAGAGTGACGAGTGACTAGATTATGAGAGAGGGCGAAAAGTGAGCAAGAGAAGTGAGAACAGATTTTTTTTTTTAAAAAAACTGATAAATAAATGAAGAGTAAAAGAGTAAGAGAGCAGCTTGTCGTTAAGCTCCACATTGATTTGACAGTTCTATTATGAAGAAGGATGAGTGGTAGGAAAGTGGAATTTGAGCACATCCCTTCCTCCCTCGCCCTCCTCCAGTAGTCTGATGCACTTTCCTTTTTTTTTTCTCGTGCTCTGTTACTTCCAGCCTTCTTTTCCTCTGTCTCTCTCTCCATCTCGATTGCTCCCATGTGCTCGCCACCTAAATGAAAAAGAAGAGCTCCAATCTTTTGCCCCTTCTGGATGATTACCATTTCATCTTTCAATTACCAGTCATCCCTATCCTCTCTTGCCTCCTTCTCGCTCTATTTTTTTTATGTCACCTTTAGTTTCTCTCTCTTTTCTCGCCCTTACTTTCTCCATAGTTCTCAGCGTGTGATCATGGAGGAGGAAACTTTGGTTTATTTAACCTTTTTGCATGTCAAATTTGTATAATAGGTTTCAATGTGCTTAATGGAGACTCAGGCCCAGTTGGCAAACTTGCTTGTATACATGAAGAACTCTCTTTGTTGGGTTTCTTAAATTGGAACCACCTGATTCAGATGTTTAATGGCCCGTTGTCTGTTGTTATCAGCCCATGCGTATGGCTTAGCAGGTTTGCCAGTGGGCACAGTAGGTGGTTATCATCGACTGTACCATGCTGTGTTGTCATGTGTGTCAACATGGGCGAGAATGTGAAAGGTTAACAACCTAATAAATCAAAGACACTAAATGCGATACTATCTAATAGATGGTGCCTGAACTTACAACTTAGGGGTCAGGCACAGAAATTATTAGGTTGGTTGGGTTCAGTCTAAAACCTGTGTTTAAATAAAGGAAGAGCAGTAAAGTTATCAGATATTGCTTTGAAACATGAGGCAAACTGGGGCCTGTACCACAAAGCGAGTTTAACTTATTCTGCCTATCTTGGGTTTCTAGATTCACTGAGCCAAACATTGTGCGTTCTAGATATTTGGTGCCATGAAACGAGTTCCCCACCTGGCTGCGAGCACATTCACGTGAAACAGCCATTGTTAATTAGCTGCAACATCAGCAGGTAAAGTTCCTGATACGATAGGTCGACAACAACGAACCCCTGGAAGGAGTCACTCTCTGTAATGCCTCTAATTACCTTTGAGCCTCAAGTAATCGGCCGATAATACCTTTAGTTAATCATTCATCTACTGCATCGACATGTAAATCTCAGCGTCAACCATTGTAAATCTTAACAGTCCTCTTTAGATAAGTCAGGTCAAACTCATGATGGATGTGTAGACTAATAAGAAACAGATCCACCTGTTAACCCTTAACCATTGAGTTCCCCTTCTCCCCTTTATTTCCCTCCTTCATTCTAACTGTCTCAATAACCGTTAAACCTTGAGAGTCACCGAGACAAACCCTAAATGTCCACTCTCTGTTCTGTCTCAGTAGGTCTAGATGCTGTACCTTTTTGGGAATCTTGTTCTCCCGTTCCTGCTCCAATGAACTCACTTAAAAACATTTGGTTGGTTGGTTGATGGGTCTGTCTGTTGTCCCCACGCAAAAAGGATCATTGCATATTGTTTTACACCATCAACAAACAACTGCAAATTACGTTTTTTCACTGCTGTGCCATTTCTATTACATCCACTAAACATTTAAACACAACTGGCTTCACGCTGCACCATAAAACCCAGTGTTGTTTAAAACTCCAAGCATCATTCTGGGAATGGTTGCTCCGTTTTAATGACTGTACAGTTTTTTAATAACTGGAAAGCACTAAGCAGTGGTAATCACATCCAAGGTGCAGCACGGCTCACAAAACTAGTGGACACCCCCCCCAGGCCAACTCAAGACCAGGACATTTCATCGAATCACGTCGCTGATTCTCCGACCACATGTGGAAGGGCTTCGAAAAGGAGAACGTCTGAATGACAAATGAAACACTTAAGCCCTTTAGCCGAGGCCTTTTGGACATGGTTAGATTTTAAGTCAGAAATATTCCGATATACTTCTCTTTCTTTGAAATATCTCTAATTTAATGGGTCTGTGTCTAATCATCTTGGTTTCATCTTGAACTGTTTTGTCCCTCAGACTCTTTTTATATTTTTTCCCTTTTCTAAATATCCCTGTTCCAGGTCTTTTTATCTCACCCTTGTTACTTTTCTTTGTCTTCATGACAATTCCACCGTGTCTCCTTTCCCTTTTTGACTGTTTGGTGTCTCTTTGTGCTTCCCCCCCACTATCTTCAATCTACTATTCTTTCCTAACCTCCAGGTGTCAGTTGGGTTCATAGATTTAAGAGACAGGTGTTTGTGCGTATGTGAGAGAGAGAGAGTGTGTGTGTGGAGTTTAAACATGTTAAAAACCTGTGGACCTTGTTTAAAAGTCATATCTGTGCCATAAAACTGACACATGTGATCTCCACCATACAGTAATCACAGATAGACATGCACATAAGACCACCTTAAACACCAATGAATAGACAGCACAACATTTCAGCTTTTCATAATTGATAATTTTGCACCTTTGTTCTCTGACTTTTTCTGTCATCTATTTGGATCAGCTAATTACTGGGAACATGCAGCTGTGAAATGGGAAACACTGAACACTGATCTAGTCGCTCTATTACGGAGCAAAGCCCAAAGAGATCTCTCCCCCTCTAATGAAACAGTTTGTTGAGGTCTTGCACTGAGTTTCCTTTTGCCTTAATCATCTTGTTCGGTTTTTAAATTGGCCTTTACCGGATGCGCGGCACTTAACTAAATAATTAATCAGAGCTATTAGCACTGGCTAATGTTGATCTAACTTGTTAAGTAGTTTCTGTTATATGATGCATGCTTTTTGGAAGCAGGGACCCGATCAGAAAATATAAAATGTAATGGAAAAAGAGTCCAAGGACAACCAGCAGGTGACACTCTGAGAGCTAACACAAACCTTAGTCCACCCTAATTATGGAAAGCAGCAAGGGGGAGCTGCAAAACTCCTGCTAAAATACTAAAGCATGAAAGCTGGATGAAATGTACTGTCTGTCAATTTGCCTGTCTGGAGGTAAAAAGTGACATAATAGGATGGTTTGAACCCAAAATGTCTGTTACAGAGACAATGAGCTGCCTCCACGTAGGATTCACTGCAGTGACATTTGATTTGAAAAGCAATACATTTTATTGGCAGAAAAAGAAAATCTCCAAAAGTTTCTCAAACCAATCCTGCAGCATAAAACACCTCTCACCTGTTCATTTGTATGCTTTAAACACCTCCAAAATGCCGCCCGGTAAACCAGCAAACAGAAGAATGTCGCTCTTTCACTACATTAGGGTTTGAGGAGCTGTCAGCTTTTTCGGTCTTTTGCTTGCTGGAGCTATTTTCCATCTTTGAACCTGCACATCTGTGCGCCCCCACTTTTTCAACATAAGTAAATACTGACAACAATGACCTTGGATAAAACACTGTGGATTCCCTCTACAGTACAATGCGAGTTTCAACATTAGCTCGGAAGGCGCTGCGCATTACAAATGCACTCGCTAACAAATACACATCATAGCACGACACAGACACTAAGTTGTATAATGATGTGAATGGTGTATAATACAGGCTAACTTGCAGTGATGATACGTTACATGGATAATGATGGGGTGGGTATGCACATTGTGGATCAACACTTCGCTGCAGGTGCCTGTGCAGGAGGGGGGAGTGTGTATGTTTGTGTGATTGGCTGTGCACAAAAGTGTGTTTGTGCATTTGTGATTTGCATGAGCGAGCTTCTATACCATCACACGTGTGTACGTGCACGCTTTGCGTGTGTGCATTCAGATGGTCTTGACACCCTTGTCTCTTGGTTAATGATGTGTGAAGATGAATGTTGCTGCTCTTGAAATGCTTCTAGGAAAATGACGATCATCATGATGATGATAGGAATTGCTCTGTGTGTGGTAGTTTGTATATGCATGAGGATGGCTGATGGGAGTAACGGCGAGGATGTGTGTGTGTGTGTGTGTGTGTGTGTGTGTGCGTGCGTGAGGTTCGAGCTGAATAAAGCTCCACAGTAACTCATAAAGTATGTCTGATGAAGATTACCCCGCTTACCCTACCATTGCAACCCACCACACTCGATCATTTAATAAACTCCAAATATTCTGATTGGATTCCCCGTGTCCTTGTGCTTCAATAATGCCGAGGAAATTGAGTTATTTCATGAATTGATAAGAGGAAAGCCCTGTGTAATTAATGTGTCTCAGGGAACAAATATGAAACTGGTTGCAGTCCTTGCTCCAATCCACTATTTAATTAAAATACAGAGCATCATCCATCAAATACTGTAGCATTACATTTGTGTGGAAAGCATGTTTATTAGCTACAGTAGCACAGGACACGGTGCAGAGCACTCAGCCTCCCATTAGGCTACAATTGTTAGACATCAGAGTGTTTAGCTGTGCACAAAGTTCATTTTAGTTTATTGAGCATTATAATGTACAACCTGTTGTCATAAGTTGGGGAGATTTGTTATGGTTCATCTTCACAAATTAGATGCTAGTGAGGCTTTGTAAGTTAAATCGAACAATTGCAGTGAGGATGAATCACCCTGTGCCACTCCAGAGCAGATTCTATGGCTAAAACTGATCTCAGCGCTGCGGTTTTAAAGTGGATCAAAACAGTCCTGGGTTTACCGGGTGCTGGGATGTTTACATAGCTGTTGCATAGATACTTGAGGCATTTTAACCAATGCACTTAATGTTTTAAGGGACTTTAGGGCAAAATCCCCAGAGTTGTTGGTTTGATTCCCTGTGGAAAGATCCTTGAGCAAGAAAATGAACCCCGAATTAGTTGCACCTCCTGGGCGCTGATAAGGGGGACACATGCCATTTAAGTGTAGACCCTTTGGTGTATTAGCCGTGGGAGGCAGAATGGCCAGCATGGTGGAGGGTTAAACTCATTTAGTGCCTGCGTTCAGTGGGTGGGCTGTTGATCTATGCTCCAGATGCAGTGTAGATGTCAGCCACAACCAAAATGGGAAGGAATGTCATGCTGGGGGAATTAAAAGTTGGACTATTTGACGTGGCAAATACAGTAAACGCATAATCAGGACTCACATTCATATTTTCAGTGTTACAACTGGTTGAAGCTTTACGTTTTTACCGGTTACAGTTAAATTGCAGTTTAATTGTAGTAGTAAATAACTGTATTGTGAATTCTTAAGAATATCTTAAATATCAATAGTCCTAATGTAAGTTTGAGTAGTCAAAATGCAGTTTGAAATGAGCTATGATGTACTTAAGAATATGCAAGTGAAACTTATTAAATGTTAAAAGGGCTCTAGATATCAAAAACAATGACCTGAGAGCCGCCCTGTGTCATCTGCAGTCTAGACAAACCTTTAAAGCCACAGTTACTTTTATGAATAGCGAGCAATCTCCAACTTTCACACACAAAACACTCACAAATACACAAAAAATATTTATTCAGGCGTAACACGTTCTTTGATCACCAACTGTTTTATACATTGAACATAGCAGCCTTGGCCATTGATCCTCAGACGCAGTGTGAGTTGCCCATGTCTCAGTGAAAAAAGCTTTGCTTTGTCAGGTCAGAGGAGTCACTTCGAATAACAGTGTGTTCTGGAGCAAACCGGTGTTTGAAGTGATGCATCTGCTGTTGGAGGGAGCTGTTCTGAAAACACATCAGCTGAGTTCTACACCGGCAAACATACTGGGTTCTTTAGTTTTTGTTGCCATTGAATTGTGTGTGCTTGACCATTTCCATTGAAAGGAGCCGTCATACGTTTTGATATTAGAAGTGTGTTTAGTCTTTCTTTTCCGTTATGGTTATGTTCCACAAACAAAGCATCAAATGGTCAAAGAAGTTATCAGTATGGGTGTTACTCACTAAATGAATCGTATTCTGGAGCTGTCAGAATTTGTAAAACATGTATCTGGAGTAGGCAGAAAAGAAGTGAAAATGTGGAGCTGATCAATGGCCACAGGTCTGTACTGGGCAACTTCCAGGTATAAATATGTAAAAGCATAAATGTGAGCATGGTGTTCCTGCACAACGGACGTAGCCTCACAGTCACTAATTTAAAAAAAAACATCCAGTCATAGAAAGCATGCTCTTCTCAGTTTCTGCTGAGAAACAGAAACAGAAACATTGAGTGGTATAATGGCGCCATCTAGTGGAAACGTGTTGCACACTCCATGCACGGGAGTGGAACATGTGGTGGGATTACATTTACTTATACCTGAAGCCTGAAGTCATACGTCCCTGGTTAACAGTACATCAGATAACTTTGCATGTATGTATGTGTGCAGCTTCAAAGTCTGAGCACGGTGGTTACGCATTGGTCTTGTTGACCAAAACTCATGGCTTCCACCAAATTCATGCCTTTAAAATGGATCTGTGTCCCTTAGAGCAGCACCGATAGACATTTAAGATGTTTGCAGGGATGCAAGAACCTTACAGGTAGTGTTACCACTTCTGTGATTTATGAACTTTCTTTGTCCTAACAAACTTTTAATGGGATGTCAAAAAGGCTGTAATATCTGTTCTGTTGATTTTAAACTTTACACCTAACATTTAAATTAGTAATGTAAAGTCTCTCATCAGCCTGTTTCTAAAGTTCCATCCACTGGACCTTCCAATCTTCGCTCTAAAACTCTTAGTATTTGTAACTTGTCTAGCGTCACCATAGACCACGTTATACTTTCCTAGAGCCAGGTTTGGAAGCAATTTGTGATGAGGTGTTTTATGTTGTATTTGGGACTGAATCAATCGCCAAAATGCACGAGAGTCATAATACTGTCTTACACGTAGTATTACCTTTAATGCTGCGGCGGTAAGGTCTCAGTCCTTTTAGCTAATGATCATAGGTTCAATCCCTGTCCATTCCCGCATTGAGTGTAAAGCACCAAATTGCTTTGAGCAATTGGTTTGAACAGGGCTTCATTTATTGGGGCTTTGTATGCACATAACTCTCCCTGCTGGTCAAAGGATGCAAGACAGGCACATGTGTTTGTAGTAGTGTTGGGAGAATTGAGGCTTTACATTTACATGTTACAAAAATTACAAAAATGTAAATGTAAATGTTTTGTAAAAGCTTTGACCCAGTCGAAGCAATTCATTCAGAGAATGGTTCAGTGTTTTGAATCATTTGAATTTGGCGACATCTGCTGGAGAAATGTGTGTAGAGCTTATGGAAAGATTCAAAGATTTGGAGAACGTACTATTCTTTGAATTGATGCATTTTATAATTCTGCAAAAACGTGGTGCCAAGTGCCTGTGTGACTGATTACATGTCATTGTTATTTTAATGCACGTGCTATACTTTTATTTGGGGATGAACTCCAC
The DNA here is from genome assembly GCF_033026475.1 of Channa argus. NCBI lineage: Eukaryota > Metazoa > Chordata > Actinopteri > Anabantiformes > Channidae > Channa > Channa argus. The sequence continues at coordinate 26,165,577 of NC_090201.1, read as the reverse complement.
ATTTTAGTGAAAAAAAAAATACGTATAAAGTGTGTGACTGGGGATATATAGATAAAAAAGGGGGGAAATGTTTTCATGAGTTTTTATTGAGAAAAACACTTTGTTCCAGTGTTTTTGAATTTAAAGTTTTCCAAAACGAAGCAAAACGTCACTCACGAACCCTAAAATCTCAAAAGCAAACTTTACAAGCCTCGATACGCATTTCATTAAAATGAAATAATAATAATAATTGACACCACCTGCTCTGTTATTCCTGTCACGAGACAATGGAGCATTTATTTTAGACCTGTACTTGTGTAAACTGTAATGTTTTGGTCTGATGTCCTTACTTTCATGCGAATTGAAATTCACGCGCAAAGCTAAAGGTTAAACCCGGAGTAATGGTCTATTTTCAGTCCTACATTTGGCTAAAATCACCGTAAAACGCAACTTTAATTGGGATCGTTTAATACACTTTCAAATCCACAAAATTGCCTCAACATTCAAACACTTTAATGACCTGCACCGCAAATGTTTACAGATCGTTTAAATGCACAGTTTTTTTTCTTTCACAAGTAAAGTGGGGTTTCTTATAAAGAAACCCTGCTAGAAAAACACTGAAGAGCAGAAACTTCCTAATGTTCCTTGTCCATCACGTTGTCATGTGTATGTGACCCACAGCATCATCAGTCATGGTGTCAAATAATAAATAAATTGGATCCTTTGTTGAGCAGAAGGCTCCTCTGGTCACTACAAACGATCGGCTCGTTCGGCGAACGACACATCACTAAAAAAAGAATTGATGTGATTTGCTGGGCTATTCTACAAGGCTTTCAGAAAAATTGGATCCTCCTTTCTCTTATGAACTGTCCACCCATGCTTTTCCCCTGCAGGAGCGACGCTCACTGTGCTAAGTTTACGTTGCGATAAGTTTACGTTTAACAGGTGAATTAAAATGGCGACTGCCGTTATTATTGAAACAGTAAATGATTTTCTACTTCTCCATTTATGCCTTTCAAATAGATCTTATATTAAGCTTAAGCACGTGTCTGATTTGAAATTATGGTATAACTAAATCCAGATGAGCCTTCTGCTCAACAAAGGATCCGCCCATATTTGACACCATGACTGATGATGCTGTGGGTCACATACAGATGACAACGTGATGGACAATGAACATCAGGAAGTTTTTGCTCTTCAGAGTTTTTCTAGCAGGGTTTCTTTATAAGAAACCCCACCGTGATTGTGAAAGGAAAAAAACTGTGCATTTAAACGGTCTGTGAACATTCATAGTGCTGATTTTTAAGGTGTTTGACATGATTTCTTGTATTGAGGGTATTTAATGATCCCAATTAAAGTTTTGTTTCACAGTGACTTTAGTCAAATTTAGGACTGAAAACAGACCATTACTCTGGGGTTTAAGCTTTAGCTTTGTGTCCTCCTGGGCATTGAATGCAGATCTTTGTGGACCTAGTGAGAGGTACCAGTAGGTCAAAGAGTAACAGTACTGCAGCCTGAGGACTAGCACCACGTCTGTCTCACTATTAATCTGGTAGTGAAAAAAGGTCCAGATATCTTGCAGTAATCTACTTTAACCTTTCCAGTCTGTGGACAAACCCCTATCTCGCTGTGCATGTCCAACACCGAGCTCCTCACATTTGATCACCGTGACTTTGACACCAAATCGGACCTGTGTTGGTTTATCTCTTTTTAGCATAAACCCCAACTTATATGAATAACTTCTACTTTGAACCTTTCAAACAATAAGACTCACAAACACACAGGTGCCAGTGAAACCTGACTTGTTTGTTTTTTTTCGAGACCCAATGCCTCGTGTACCCTGCACCATGACAGCTGGGATAGACTCCAGGCCCCCTGTGACCCTAACCAGGATAAGTGGTTACAGATAACGAATGCATATTAAACTAGACAAGAAATTTGTATCGCTTTCCAAAAAAGAACTTTATTGTTTTGGTTTACTAGTTTTCCCGACAATGACTGATAGAAAAGAAAAAAAGAAAAAAAAAAAACACAGACGACACAAAAGACAGGACGTTAGGTCATAATGACAACATGCCACATCGAACATTCAAGGTTACAATTTAAATGCAGACAAGAACTGATCCACACAGTCCACTCATCCCACGAATATCGTTGACATAAGAAAACCGCATACGTGTAAAGTCAAATCCTCATTCCATTTGCATAAAGCGTATAACATGATTCACCTCATGGCTGTTACAACTTAAAGAAGAGAAGCATGAATGTCAGTGTGAAGAAAATTCCCCAAATCCTGATAACATTCCGATATAAGAGCCATTCGACAGCATGTTATAGAAGAAACAACCCAGAAAGACTCAAACACCCATAGAGACACAAAAGTACAATCTTGTATGCAACTCTCTCAACACTCATGTGTAGTTTTGTGGGTCATTAATCTCTTTTTGGAACAACACAATCATAAAGTGATAATGTAAAAACATACTAAGGCTGCAATATGTCACAGTCTAACTGACCATAAGTAGCCTCCTGCTGATTATCAGATGCAACATGGGAAATGAGATGAGTCAGTGTTTACTGGCTGAAGCCCAGGCTTAAGTGGCACTTCCATCAGGCTTTGCTGTACTGACACTGAAGAGGCTCCTAGTTCTTCTCAACCTCCTGGACTTTAAAGAATTAAAGGATCTGATTCTTGTGTATACTAACACAGGCTTGTGATACTATGACACACAATATAATAGCTTCCAAATAAGATGGGGAGCTGTACTGCAACGTTTCACAAACACACACTAAGTTGGTGATTGTGTAATAAGATTAATGAGCGGCTTGAAGGTTTCACAAAGGTCAGGTATAGATAATTACTCAAATGAAATATAAATCTAAATGAATTTTAGAAGACTTAGGAAATATTGGCACTTGAGTGGGTGGTTGGTAACTGATCCCATGTGCTGTATTCATAAAGATATTTGTAGGGCATTAAAAAAAAATTACTTTCTAAGAGCATTCACATTTTACCTGCAGTCGATATCCTGTGGTAAAGGATGCCATGAAAACTAGTTTGGAATTCTTGAGTTTAACCAAATTTTATGTTGACTCCAATCTCTCCTTCACAATGCTGGAGATTGAACAGCAGTAGGAACCCTAATCATTTCAGATCATCAGATGCAAGGTGGTTTGGATAAAAGACTGTAGCTGGACATAAATATACTGTGAGATGAATTTTTCTAATTAGACCAGTATGTAATCAAATATTTGTAATGGGTGTATATAAATTCTGCAACTGTTTATAAATGAAGAGGAGCATCACATTTAGATTGTAGATATATGTTGATAAGTGAGGTGAACACTGTAGCCTAAGTTTAAACTGAACCCAGCGTGGTACTATTTTGTGTTCCTATTTTCCCCCCCATTCTATTTTATTTTATCTGGAATATAACAGTTTCTTTTACCTTCTACGTGTTTTACTTTTCCCTGCACTTCATTCCTGTTTTGTGGCAACGCATAACATACGGCCGTGCAAATCAGCTAAGCTAAGCTGCTAATTATTGTTGTGGTGTTTGAGGCGAATGTAAGTGATGAGTCCATCAAGTTTGGATCGAAAATTGGGCCAAGATGTTTAACCAGTGACAGATTCGGGCTACAGACTGAGCCCACGTCTGTTTCGAAGTGTCCATCAATCAAAGTAATAGTTCTGTATGAAGATAGCATAGATGCCTTTGAAGACGGGACTGTAGTTGTAGATGAGAGCCTTTTCTTCTTCCGCCGCACTGGAGAAATGGTGGTTGCTCTTCATGGCTACAGAAATAAAAAGGAATGATTTAGAAATAAGAGAGCAGAATGGTGTTGTGGAAGAGTACAGCACAGTGAATCTCGACTGGGAGAGAAATAGGCAAACAAGTAGTGGTGGCAACAGGCTGATGGAGGTAATAATGCACACGGTGGTGCCACGTTACCTTCAGAGACAAAGAATGCAGCCGTGTAGAAGCTGGCTGTTACTGCAGCGGTGGAGTGACTCATACCCGGCTTATCTATCCACTCAAACTGGCTTTTCTCAGGATGCCACTGCACCGCATAAAATGGGTAACGGTAGGCTGAAGAAAGACAGAAACATTGTCAACATCTTTCCAAAACACTGTTTTTCAAACAGGAGCACGGTGATCATCAGCTGTTTCTTCAGCTCAATGCTGTTCCACAAATAAGAAAGTAAAGATATGGTCGAAATTTTTTCTCAAAGCGATTCGACAGTTTGAGCTGTAAAATTCCAAAACATGCCTCAATGAAACATTTGCCATTAGATTATGTCCCACTTTCCTCTAAACCTGCTGGCGCCACCTGGTGGCCAGTTCTCTAAATGCCAAATTCCCAGCACTGCTACGGGTGCAAGTCAAATTCCAAAGTGTCGAGGATCAGTACCTTCCATGGTGGAGATGAATTCTTTCTTTCCATCAGTGTTTGTGGATAGGACCTTGTAAAACTTCCTCAGCTTAGCATTTCGGGTGTAGTTCTGTTGGGGCAAATGCATTCATTTCAAAATAAAGTTGTAGCTGCAAGGTGAGCTTAAGAATAACTATAAACCATCCGGATGAAGCCCTGACCAACTGGAACACATTCTTGTAAACAACTGAACCTTGATATTCACTTTGTTAAACCAATCTTTTTCATTCTTTGTGGAGTAATACTGGTCTAGTGTTAAAGCACTGGACTTGTGAAGCAAGGGGTTACGTCTCCATCTACACCTGTTCACCTTAAAGAACAGAAGTATATGATCAAGTCATCTCATTGGGGATAAGCCGTCGGTATAACATGCTTTTTAGATCCCTACTGAAGACTTTATGCCTCATAATGCCTTTTTGTAACAGGAGAACAACACTTCCAGTTTTGTTTCTCTGCTTTCCACAAACTGTTATCTTTGACGCTACCCTAAGCATAGTTCCTGTCCTTGATGTGAGGACAACTCTAGTGTAAAATGTGTACGTAAGAAGAAGGTCACAGGGAAGATAAAAAAAAAAAAGACAGAATAGGGTTTTAAACCTATAATTTATGCACTAAATGAGCAATACTTGCCACTTGGACAATAACTGTGAGGGATAGCGCAACTTTATACCACAAACATGAGGTTTATGAGGTGAGACAAAAATTAAAGTAAAAACCTGCATCGACAGACTCCAGCTGTGGAAGTTGGGGGTGATGTTTTGCTGAGCCAGAGACTGCATCAGATCCTTGGGAAAAGTCCGAAACAGACGGCTAGACTGGGCCACTAGGGGAAAGATAGAGATTTGTGAAGAAGAAATATAAAACTTTTATACCTAAAACTCTTTAATTTTAAAGTTGTTGATTTTGCTTTTTGGTTTTTTTTCTAACATTCATCATCTGTGAGTGGATCTGCCCACAATAGATCCGCCCCCATCCTACCAAACTAAGCAGTGACTGAAGTTTACAAGTGTTAAAGGTATGTTTAAGGAAATCTAATATTATCTTCCATATTAGTTACATTATTTGAGAATATAGAAAAGCAATTTATAGTCAAATGTGAAATCTAAAAGGCTTTGGTGCAGTTGATGAACAGAGCCATTTGATTTGCATAGGATCCACCCATATTCTACATCTGACACCAGGACTGATGGTGCTGTGAGTCACAGCCACAATGCAGGTTGTGAGCAAACAGGAACAAGAAGCATTGCTCTTTTAGTATTTTCTAGCTGGATGCCTTTAAAAGGAATCCCACCATCTTTGTAAATAATAATAATAATATTTGATGTCAATAAAATGGAGAGATTAGTCATCAGACATTGATGATTAGCTGTTACTCTGATTTGTCTGGCTGCTTAAGTAAGGCTCAAAATATCATTTACACCATCCTTTTGATGCATTCATCTGTTTCATCTCAGAGTTTAAAAGAAACAATTTGACAATAAAAATGGGAATTTGCGGCCCAACTTTATTACTAATCTTATAGCTATGATTCTGTAGCTGATTTTGTCTTTATGATTGTTGCCGGATTAAATAACCATGAAGATCACATTTACTTGAAGGCAAAGCGAGCACAGAGGCCAAAGTCAGAATGAATACCTGATGTGAATGTCAGAGGTAGAGCCACAGCCTTGGTGTCAGTGAGGGTGAGCAGGTTTTTGTTGGCCGTGAGGACAGACAGCTGCTGGAAGCCCTGACAGGTTCCCCAGATTGGAAAGTAGTCCCCAGCATCATTGGCCTGTAAATGAAGATCGACAAAAGGAAAAGTTGAAACGGATTTGAGAGGTTACTGTTGAACGCAAAGGTTGCTGCACCACATTTTTTTAAACAAGAATATAATATTTAATAAACAATTTGCTGGTAAAAATAGTTAAAAAGTAATAAACATAAATTCATTATTTTAATCAAGTCAAATCACTGGTTGATCTGTGTTTGACCCAGTGGCTCCTCTTGCCTTGGTGTCTGCGGTGACAAACTAAAGATTATTACTAAAAGTTCTTGCTGTTGAAAATACAAAATTCCGATTAATGGTAACAGAAATGGGAAATAAATAATATCAAAAGGAAACATGCAGATACAAAGACAGAGAGGAAATGTAGATGTATAAACACCAGGGACTGCTGGGTAATGTGGACAGGAAGCCATCTACCTATCTACTTTTTTTGGTTCAGGACTAGTCCCTTCATTCACTGGTTCAGCCAAATAGCAGCGACTAACAGAGGGAAAAAAAAGGGGGAAAGTTAAAAGTGGCTGTTTATTAATGCCTGGAGGATGATTGGAGGAAACAGAGACTGGCTGCCTCAGGTATGTTAGCATAACCTTGTTGAAATGTGTGTTTATGGCTTATGGAGTGTGCTTGAATATCCAGTTATTTGACTGTGCACGTCGGGTTGTATAATTAGTACTGTTATGTGAAGGAGTAAGTTCATCAGTTGTTTAAGACCTTTTTAAATTTTAAGAAGGTGTGAAGGCGGAAAATCACAGGAAAGTTGATAGTATCGTACTTTGATGCTGGTTGGACACCTGTGTGGACCAATCGAGGCTTCATGTGTGAACATCTCTTGCTTCATAATCACTTAGTATTTGCTCTGTACATAGGTTTTAAAGTAAAATCTGGACATTTATTAAAACGTCATCCAGAAGGTGCCTTAAATGCCAAAAAGCAGAGTATTAATTACCACAAAGTGCAGGTATGCTTAGCTTAAAATAAACTGTCCTCTAATATCACAATAGGAAAAAAAAAGCATGAAGCACAGAGAAGTTTATAGTATTAACATTACACGTGGCAGATATCCTACCTTCAGAGCCAAGCTGTAAAAGATCTTGGCAGCTCGGGTGAACAGTGACGTCTGAATATCTACGTCTCCTCCCGGCAGCAATAACCTGAGAAGACACCACGTTCTCCATTAAACATTCAGGCAACATGCTGGGAGAGAAAAGAAATTGATATCACTCCACCTGTGTCTAAACTTCACTTATGATAGAAAAAAATATATAATATTTAATTAGAATGGTCAGAAAACCAAATGATCAGTATTTTTCATCTTGTCCCTTCAGGTGTCGCCACAGTGGAATGTGTTCCGCAGGTTGATTCTGCATGAGGTCTTTTGTTTTTACCCGGGATGCCCTTCCTGTCGCAACCCTCCCATTTAATGCAGGCTCAGAATCAGCACCAAAGTGGCTCTTGATGGCTGGGTGGGGTCACACATGGAGGCATGGGATTCGATCCTGTGGCCTTCTGCATCCCTACCTGATCCCTACCTCAATCAGAAGCATCAGGAAGCATCCTGGATAAAACCTTGGTCACATATTTATCTTTAACCCAAATGTTTTCAGTTGGCAACTAATTCCAAAGGGTTGGCTTTGCTGTTTTAATACTTTTTTGGGGGGGGACTGTGTGACCCCTAACGTTGTGAGGATGATGCAGAAATGTGTTCTGGGTAATAACAACATAAGGCCACTTACTGCTTAGTAGTATCAGATTACTTTATGCATGTGGACTGATCGAACACACAACAAAACTTTGGTCCACTCACCCATTTATTGAGTTGAATAATTTGACATATTCTTCTTCCGTGCGATTAATCCTGATGAACAAAATAAGACAAAGATGGTGAAAAAAAGCTGATAAAACCCATAGTCTTACATGTATGTCAAGCAAAGTTAAATGTATTGCATCAAAAACACATTATGTTTTTACTGCATTTCATTATTAATAGACTATGATAAACAAAAACAGTGTTAAAAATTTAGCTTTAAAGGCCATTTTCCACAGAACATTACCACCCGTAACTGTAGTTGTTGGTGATCTTAATTTGGTATACGGTACATAATCCAAAGAAATCATCTAAAATGTTTCTTCAAGTTTTTTGGATGTAAAATCTCTCCTGGCTCTCACCTTCTCCATTTTCCACCTAACAAACCAGAGGAGAAACAATCTTTATGAATGGGTGTCAAGATTGCATTGTCCAGGGGTGATAAGTGGTGTCATGGTCCACCCAGTTTGACACAGATGGCCTCTAATACTCCACTTTTGAATCATTTGTCTTTTCTGGCCAGAATTAGAACAACGGATTATTGAGAAGCGCTATTAGCGGCTACGGTTAAAAAAAAACAACAACATTACTTTCTAACCAAACTACCTTTAAAATGTTGTCCGTCAGCTGACTCAAAGCTTTCAGTCAAAGTACCTGATGTGTTTGGATGTGAGTAAAGTCAGTGCAAATAAAAGGAAACGTCACTGCACATAACCGGAAGCTTTATTTGCCTATAGGCCGTACACAGCACACAAGAGACGTTATATTGTTTGAATTATTGGAGTCAACATTGATGCAGGTCAACATGTTGCAGTGTATAAGAGAGGCAGACCACTTCGAAGAGAAGCTCTTCGCTGCTGCAATTTTCCTCTGCAGTAATCTCAACATCAACAACACTGTAACCTCCTTGAGCATTGCAAGTGGTTTTGATTTAAAATTGAGGTTTCTGGTCAATAGCATACGTACACCAACAGAACCAACAATGAATGGAAATGAAATGGCTCTACCTGATGGGTACAACCCTGGCTCCAGCTCCCTCTAGATATTTGACATAGGAGGCGGCGATGTAAGAAGAGCCTCGAGCAAGCTGATCTCCTGGAAGGTTTTCCTGTGCCAACACACCTAGGGCAAAATAAACACATAGTAAAGGAACATCCAATATTTGATAGGTATGGAAGCCTGTTTCTGCCACTGGGGGAAAAAAAATGTATAGCCTGCATTTCAAAATAATAAAGAAGTAATAAATTTAAGTCAGGCTTCCATAGGTAGGTATACATAAAGTCCATAAAAAAATGTTTATCTTGGTTGGCCGCAAAACTATGTGCACACAAACCTGAACTTGTTGTCCGGCTGAAGGTGCAAACCCCAAGTAGTATAATGAAATTTAAACCTCACAACTTACTTACTTTTGTGGATCACATGGAAATAACTTCCATTTTCCCACCGCACAGACACTAAAACAACAACAACACCACATTGCCTCTCTTGAGAAATGTCCATAAGTCAGCCACCTGGAGTAGCTTGTTCTTATGTGCAGTAGAGCTCTGGTTTTGAAAAACGGTTAAAAACGCATGAACCAGGTAATCAGACCATTGGATGACATGTTTATTACTCACAAAGTTTTTTGGAAAATGTTACCTCAAATGATCCAACTGCATAGGTGGGAGCTCTGGAATTTTAGAGATTCTGAGAATTTGGGGTAAAACAAAAAAAAAAAGCCTCAACCAATGATGTTTTTGAATCAAAAACCCTGTGGAATAGTGTGTCGAGGTTTACGAAAAATTAAAAAATTAAAAATAAAACTTAATCACCTAATTCAGGTTGCAGACTGAACATGCAATACATTGTTGGTTCTAGTGCCTTTTTGAGGATTGTCGATGTGGTAAATGACCAAAGTTATCCGAACTTTGTTATGAGCAACATTCAGTGTCTAGGGTTCGGATAAAAATCTCCACACTACAAAATTGTGTTAGTCATAGAATTTAGAAAAACAGACACACACCCATTGTTACATGTTTGCTTCTTATAACAATGTAACATGTAAACACCTCAATGAGGCAACACAGTAGTATCCTTAGTGTAGCATAGTGTACTTAGTTCTAACCACAGGTCATGAGTCATGGTCTTGATGTCGAAAACCCTGTCTCACTTCACACCACCATGATTGCAGCAAGTTTGCTCGAGGCAACAAAATGCACTTGTTATAGTTCTGTAAATCATATCAAAAAAATGTAGCCGTGAGTCAGATACGGATGCACTGTTCTATATGTTCTGAACACACAGTGATATTGTGCAATACAGTAGCCTGTGGCAGAAACTGTTGTTACTGTGGGAAAAAACTAAATAAGCACTGAATTACACAAACCTGTAAAACACCCAAATAATCGTCATCGTCAACCATCATCATCATCATGTTCTTCTTCTTTTGACTCCCTGGCGTAAGAACCAGGTGTTGCAAAATGTTTTACTACAGTACATGCATTTTATAGTACACCTAAAAATATGAATGAGCAGTGGTGGATGCAGTACTCAAAAACTGCCCACTGAAATTTCTACATAAGTACATGATTTACATTTTACTTAAAGCATTAATAGTAAAATTAATTTTTTTCCCCTCTTTGTCGTTTTCTGTGGACCAGTGCTGCTTCATGTTTGGGGACATTAATTGAATAATGGTAATGTACATAAATTATGTTTTTTTTTGGTTTTTTTTCTGTTTTATTACTAAACTACTCGTGTCGAGTGAGGAGAAGAGGGAACCAACGCAAAGTTCAAGTTCAGGAAGCCAAAGAGTGAAAAATGACTGCATACCAGCATATAGTGAAAATACTCTAACGCTGCTTTGCTTCCACTCACCAATGAAGAAGCTCGGTATCAAACATAAAGCGAACATCGCCAGAGTACACAGATACACAGATGTGTACTATCGGGCACGCGTGTTCCTAAACAACCACCATTTGCTGGTATAGAACGACAGGGCATTATAGTAAGCACACACACACACACACACACACACACCTTTTCTCGAACATTCTGGATGGGAATTACATAAGAGCTGTCATAATCCGACCTGTGCAGGCGCCTTCTGCAGCTGGACGGACACACACAAAGCTCCGTGCGGCGGAATCTTACCGATGATGGGTCTGTAATTGAGCTGCTGGCTCGTCCCCGCCGCGCACAGTCCGCACCACAGACCGGAGACTAGCGCCGCCAACACCGCCGCAGCCGGGCGAAACATGACACACACAGGTTGCAGGATTGGAAGAAGAGACCGTAGGATGGGTTTAAAGCTCCAGCTGTGTCTAAAATACCAAAGGTCGGATGTACACGCAGGCTGATTACGCTGTGTGACTGAACACTGATGCTTCAGTCTCGCTGTCTCTCTCGGATCGGTTTCTGCCTCCGTCCAGGCTCCTTCTGAAACGCAGCAGCTCAACTGCGTGTAGATATCGCCTCCGCGGCCCCACGTCACGTCAGAGAAGGCTCCACCTCTTCTCTGGGTTTCCACACACGAGCCAGTCTCCTTCACCCCCCCGCTGGCTCCTCCTCGTTCACAGGTAGCCCAAAGCCCAGGTAGAACGTCCCAGCTCCACAGTCAGATAGAAACTGCTAATCAGTGAGGAATCCGCCCCACAGGTAAAGGCTACTGGAGCGCACGTGTTGTCTTTCTTCCGTCAAACACCGAGTGAGCTGCAAAGAAACGCAGCTGGAAAGGGACGTGGGGCACACACACATACTAGTTTCCGTGGTTGTTGGGGACCACAGTTTTGACCATCACGTGTGGGGACCATCCTGTGGGGGACATGAAAAACAATCCGGTGCGATATTTTAAGATTTGACTGCTAATGCTTCCCCTAAAATGTTAACAATTAAATCCTGTCTCCACTCTGCTAATTGGGGACCATTGAGGATATTAATCAAGATGGTCGATAAAGATCTAATTTAAATAGAATTTTGGTATTTCACACACATTCTTGTTGATTCCTGGGGACACACACACACACTACTAGTTACTTCAATGTTTTCTAATTGGTTTTGTAAAGGGTAAACTAACCCGGACTAACAGACTAGACTGTTATGTCTGTTTGGTTAGATGAAGATCACTAAAGTAAGAACTGTGACTCATATCAAACAGAATACAAACTGGTGTCTCCTGTCTCTAACTCCTGTTTTGATAAAAAAAATTAAAAAAAATAAAAACTGACTTTATTATACCCTGTGTCTGCAAGTAGAGACTGAATAGTTAATATGAAGTTGCATCACTCTGTGTTAACTGTGGCAGGGTGTGGGCACCATCCTGTAAGGTATGTTGTCAACCTGCCATGATTGTTACAGTGGGTTACCTGCATACCTTTTTTGGCTAAAATGTTGTTTAAATTGTTGAAATTTGATGGACATTTGCTTGATGGTATGTGTCCATCCATGGGACACAGACAGAAAAACTGCCATTATGGAAACAGACTAATCATTTTCATTTCCTTCAAACAACAAGGAGTTCTACTGCCATTGCAATATTCCCTAAATTCCATTTAGTTTTCTGTGACAAAAACCTTATTGTGCTTTAACCCAAGTACAGCCTTGGCAACTGTCCTCCACTTAGGCATATAGCTGCTTTGAGATACATGCTAAGATAGTGAAGGGAGGCATGGATGATGTTTGAGAAGATCTTAGTTAAGAATGAATCTGAATGGAATAACATTTGTTTTGTAGTTGTTTAGTCATCCAATTTGGGTCTTGCCCAAGGGCACTGCTGGCCCTATGATTAGCGGATCAAACGCTCAACCTCCTGAGCCACAGCTGCTTCTTTCTAACCCATCAGAGAAGTCATCTTATTTCTGCTTTAAAACCAATGACAGGTGGCATAGCTTATTTCTAGTGTTCCTAATAGTATCTGCTAACATGGAGTGAGTTTAGGTGGACCTGTACTGATTAATAAAGTGAATCCCTCATCCTATGTCTGTACTCATTGGAGGTGTTGCTAGTAAATTTGATGTCTCCCTGTAGGTGTGTGTATGTGCAACACTGAACAGGTTGGTGTTTTTGATTTTTTTCTTTTATTGTACTGAAATTTCAACCTTTAAGCTCCACTTTGCAGTTGTTTATTTGAGGACATCAGCTTGACACTGATTTACTAACCTGACAATAAATGTAGCTCAGGCTGATGATGTATGTAAGGAGCAAGAGAGTGAGACAATACAACCATTTTTAGGACAGCAACGTGCCATTCTGATTCTGAATGTGTGTGTTTGCAAGTGCCATCTTACATTATGGCTGCAGTCTACAAGCACACAGCTGAAGCCACTGAAATGGAAATGTGGATTCAAATCTCTTCCTACACGTCAGGGCAGTTCAGTATGTACTGGTCAACGCTACTTTCATGATGTTACACCGATGTACACCGCAGATCCCCATAGAGAGAATTAAGGAACATACAGGAGATGAATGGGACAGTGGAGCTTATAAGATGTGACTACCTTAAATTATCTATAGTTTTTCTTTACAATACTCATTAAGAAAGAAGGGCCTAGCAACCCCTAATTATTGTGTTGTATTGACAGCAGATCAAATGATTTTTTGCATTGTGAATTGGACAATGTACTTGCAGTGATGGCACCATGCAGACATCACCACCTCTGCACGTTAGTGAGCACTTAAGACACCAAAACACATGCAGCTCTGCTTACATACTGACCCCACAGGAACAGGGACTTACATGCATTTGAATGACCACTACACTGTCTTGCTGGATGATGAAGTATATTGTGTTATGTCTGCATCTTTCCTACTCCAAAGCCATTCCTTTCAGGTTAGGTGATCATTTACACATACTAACCTGTAGAGGCCTTATGTAACAAGCGGCAGACTAACCTAGCCAAATGGAGTGCACCGAGTATTTACTGGCTAAGCTCCAGGCTTAAGGTTACTTCAAGCTTTGACTGTACTGGCATCATCAAGGCTTCATTTGTTCTCGACATCCTGTTATTTTAAGAACTAAAGAAGGCTAATAATCCATCTCAGTAAAGTCAATATTGAATAAATTAAATGCTCAGGCTTAGTCATATGTTTTCAACCCTGCAGGACTGTAAACCTTGTAAAGTTAGGCTACCAGTTTCGGAAGTTTTGTTGGCTCCGTTTTGTGGCATGGTGGCCAGGTGGTTGGGTGTTAGTGTCATAAACTGAAGGTCAATCCCCAATCTCCATCCATGCCTTTCAATTCTGATGGGTTCTTTGTCTTCCCTTCCTCCAGTTTAAAAATGTGGGTCTTCTCCGCAATAGCACCTTAAGTTTTTAATCCCATGTCAATAGAATCATAAAGAATCACTTGCCTTCTTCCTTCTCTCACCCGGGAGAATGCGTCTGTCCCTATCCACACTCTTGTATGTCTTCTCATCTTGACTACTGTAATGCTGTTATCTGGTACAGTAACTCTAAAGAGACAAGCTCAAGATGTCCATGACAAAAGAGAAGATCTGAAACATTCAAGCTTTGTCTTTTCTTTAAGTCTCCAGGATTGCTAACACAGATGTAGAGAAACACAACTCCTGTAAGTGCAGAGGTGGTGACCAAGTGGTAAAGGTGTAAATTCTTAACAAAATAATTTAAAGCAGGATTTTGCTTCAGATAAAGCACCAAACTAAGTGTGTAGCTCCTGTGATGTTAGAATCTGCAGTCACACTCTGAAAGTGATTTGTCAATGTCCTTAACTGTTTGCATTGTACACCGTTGATTTTGGTAAGGCATTGCTGAAAGTAACTGAAGTACTGACTTCTGTCAAGTCCATTTCTTCCGATGTTATAACTAAGCGCATCCATAAAGAGGACTTGAGTTTGATGTGTTTAGAGAAGTGGGTAAGAGGCCAACTAGTCAGCTGTCAATATCAAAAGATATTTGTAAACAGTGTCCAAGTGTCCAGCATTGCTAACACAAATGGAGAGAAAACACAACACCTGCCAGTGCAGGCGTGGTGGCCAAGTGGTATGGCAGTGGTCTTGGCAGTGGTCATCCTCTTCAAACAAAAGCAGTTTTTAGATACCTTAGTTAAAAACTAAGAGTGTGTGGTAGTGCAGTGTTAGAATCTGTAGCCACACTCTGAAAGTGATTTGTGAATGTCCTTAACTGTTTGCATTGTACAATATCAAATTTGTTTTGGTAATGCATTGCATTGCTAAAAGTGACTAACGTACTCACTTTAGTCCAGTAGTTAGTGTCCCCATTTCCTCTGATGGTATAACTAAGGGCATCCATGAAAGGGACTTGAGTTTGATGTATTTAGAAACTAGTTAGCTGTCAATATCAAAAGATAATTTCAAACATTCACAGCTGTAGAGGCACACATTACCTGTCAGTGCAGGCGTGGTGGCCAAGTGGTAAGGCGTTGGTCTCGTAAACCAAAGATCATGGGTTCGATCCCCATCCATGCCTTCAAATTGAAGCCATACTCATAAAACATAAATTTAGTTTCCAATAAAACATATGAACTGTACACAAGCAAATTACAGCTGCATCATATTTGGCTAGATGCTCCCTAGGAGTGTGTAAAGATGAGGCAAAATTGCTAAGGTGATGCGTAACCCTAATCATCTTCACAAATTTATAAATTAAGCAAATGTAAGTTTTTAGGTTTTAATATAATTTTGACTTTGACTTTATTCACTTTCTATTTATCAAATAAAAAAAATACAATGTTTAAATGTATGGGGATGTTATATAGATGAAACCAACATAGAAAGAAGATTATTGTGTCACATTAGTCAGTAGGTGCACTCAAAATCCCATCTGGTGCGGTTTCAGTTTCTGCTATGGTGTGTATGGTTTTCCATTCCGTTAAAGAGAACCTATGTAACCAGCAGCACACAACATGACTGCGAAATGAGTGCAGTGTTAACTGAGTAAGTTTACATCAGGCTTTGGCTGTACTGACACCATTAATGCTTCCAGTTGTTCTCCGCATCCTGGAATTTTTACAACTCAAGGAGGCTAATAATCATGTTCAGTATATCAAATATTTAATCATGTGAAACTTGTGTGTACTTACACGAGCTCGTGATACAATACAAAAAAAAAGTACAGAAAGAAACAGGTTTCAAATTAGTTAGTGATTGACAGACTGAAAATAATAGTGCCAAACACAACAAAGGCTTTTATTTTATGAGGATTTATAACAAATAGATTTTTGACGTTTGATTTTTTTTTTGTTTTTCACAGTTTAATCCTGAGACTGAGGAGTGGTGGTGGCCAAGGTGGTGGCCAAGTGGTAAGGCGTTGGTCTCGTAAAACAAAGATCATGGGTTCAATCCCCATCCATGCCTTCAAATTGGAAACATCTGTTTAAACCACGAGTTCAAAGCAGTGTTTCTGTTCTGATAAAGTTTAAACTAAGAGTGTGTGGTATTGTGCTGTTAGATTCTGCAGCCACATTCTCAAAATGATTTGTAAGGGGCAAGCTGTCAATCTCAAAACATAATCACAAACATTGAGCCTTAACATTTACTTTTAAAGTCTCCTTGACTGCTAACACTCCTCTAAGTCGTTGAAGTCGTTGGTGTCATAGACCAAAAGTTTAGTTTTTGGTAAGGCATTGCTGAAAGTAAATAAGGTACTCATATTTGTCAAGTCAAGTAGTTAGTGTACCAATTCCTTCTGATGGTATAACTAAGCGCATCCATAAAGAGGAGTTGAGTTTGATGTGTTTAGAGAAGTCGGTCAACTAGTTAGCTGTCAATATCAGTAGATAATCTGAAACATTCTAGCTAAGTCTATTTCTTCAAAGTCTCCAGGATTTATAACAGAGATGTAGGGGAACATAACTCATCTAAGCAAAGGCGTGGTGGCCAAGTGGTAAGGCGTTGGTCTCGTACACCAAAGATCATGGGTTCAATTCCCATCCATGCCTTCAAATTCAAATTAACCCCTTAACAAAAAATTTTAAAAAGTATTTTGCTTCACTGCATCGCTCTCATCATTTTCCTCCTCTCCTCTCTAACCATCCGACCTGCTCTCTGGATGCGATTTCTTCCTCTCTCCTTCCAGCAGTTGCAGTTGCACCCGCACTAATGCCAGCAATTACACAAATCATCAACACATCTCTCAACGCAGGCACTTTTCCGACATCATTCAAGCTGGCCCAGATTACCCCACTGCTCAAGAAGCATTCTGTTGATCCCTCACTTGTGGAGAATTACCGACCTGTCTCTCTTCTGCCATTTCTGGCCAAGACAACGAAACGAGCAGTCTTTAATCAACTCTCAGACTTTCTTTCCAATAACAACTTCCTCAATGTCAACTAGTCTGGCTTCAAGAGGGTTCACTCCACAGAATCAGCACTCCTGACTGTCGTGGAATCTCTCCGAGCTGTAAAAGCCACAGGTCAGTCTTCTGTCTTAATCCTACTCGATCTATATGCAGCGTTTGACACTGTGAACCATCAGATACTCTTGTCCACACTCTCTGTCTTGGGCATCTCTAGATTGGCTCTACCCTGGCTTCGGTCTTACCTATCGGGACGGACCTTCAAGGTGTCCTGGCGGGGGATGTTTCTCTCTCTCATATACTCTCTACCAGTGCGCTGCAGGGTTTAGTTTTTGATCCTCTTCTTTTTTCTGTCTATACTACATCCCTGGGTTCTATCATCCGCTCACGTGGCCTTTCCTATCACTGCTATGTTGACGACACACAGCTTGTCCTGTCCTTTCCACCGGACGACTCCACTGTCTCATCACGCATGTCTGCCTGTCTCACAGACATCTTTACCTGGACTAGAGAGAGACATCTTCAGCTCAACCGCTCCAAGACAGAAGTCCCTGTCTTCCCAGCCCGACCTTTGACGCAAAACCACATTAACATCAACACTCGATCTACAGAGATTGTCCCCACTAAGTTGGAAATCTGGGGCTCATCATCGACGACCAACTGTGCTCTCTGTTTCTAGGCCATGCAGATTTGCCCTCTACATCAGAAAGATCAGAGCCTACCACAAGGAACAGACAACCCAGCTCATTGTCTCAACCCTTTGTTAATGGGGTTACCTGTATCCACAGTCAAACCCTGGAACAAGCTACCAAACTCCGCACGCTCAGCAGACTCTCTCCCAATAGTCAAAACACTGCTGAAAACAGAACTCTTCCGCATCTTCCTATGCACCTTCCTTTTTCTCACACTTGCATCTCGTGAAGTGTTAACACTTTTCTGATAGGACTCTGCTTTGATGTTTTCTCCTTGACTTAGATTCTTCCTGCCTTGTACCTCACTTGAAAGTCGCTTTGGATAAAAGCATCTGCTAAAGGACTAAATGTAAATGTAAATGCAATATCAAAAGATAATTTAAAACATTCAGACCTAGCCTTTACTTTAAGGCTGCAGGATTGCCAACAGAGATGTAGAGGAACACAACTTCAGTGAGTGCAGGCGTGGTGGCCAAGTGGTAAGGCGTTGGTCTCGTAAACCAAAGATCACGGGTTCAATCCCCGTCCATGCCTTCAAATAACTAAAATTTACTTTCCAATAAAGGCCACAACTAAGCACCTATGCGTTCAGTCTATCTCCTACTTCTTGATTTGGTGCCTTCCCTGACATGTACATTTCCACAACCCCAAACATTTTCAAATTTATAAATTATGCAAATGTTAATTTCTAGGTTTTAATTTATTTTTGACTTTATTCACTTTCTATTTAATCAAATTTAAAAAAAAACACAATGTTCAAATGTATGGGGATGTAAAATAGATGAAACCAACATAGAAAGAAGATTATTGTGTCACATTAGTCAGTAGGTGCACTCAAAATCCCATCTGGTG
Organism: Channa argus; assembly: GCF_033026475.1. Lineage (NCBI taxonomy): Eukaryota > Metazoa > Chordata > Actinopteri > Anabantiformes > Channidae > Channa > Channa argus. Next base: position 26,146,799 of record NC_090201.1, on the reverse strand, counting down.
CGGTTTCGGTTTCTGCTATGGTGTGTATGGTTTTCCATTCCATTAAAGAGAACCTATGTAACCAGCAGCACACAACATGACTGCGAAATGAGTGCAGTGTTAACTGAGTACGTTTACATCAGGCTTTGGCTGTACTGACACCATTAATGCTTCCAGTTGTTCTCTGCATCCTGGAATTTTTAAAACTCAAGGAGGCTAATAATCCCGTTCAGTAAAGCAAATATGTAATCATGTGAAACTTGTGTGTACTTACACGAGCTCGTGATACAAAAGTACAGAAAGGAACAGGTTTCAAATTAGTGAGTGATTGACAGACTGAAATTAATAGTGCCAAACACAACAAAGGCTTTTAAGTTATGAGTATTTAAAACAAATAGAATATTTTTCTTAGTGCCAGTGGGATGCTAAGCTAAAGCTGCAGGTCTCTTAGACACAGGACAATAAATGTTATTGTTATTGTGTTAAAAAAAAAAACAGCAAGCACTTATAAATTTGACATTAGCCTTTTTTCTTATGGACTACAGTCATCCACACAACTGTACTCAATGACCTGATGCTGGATGTTATGAAGTGATCGCTGTAATCAACTTTTAAATTTTACCAGATTTTGTATTTAATTTTTGCATTTTTCTTATTATATTTTTACTTCGTCTCTTGTTGTTTTAATCAGAATATGAGGAATATATACAGTGCTCACAAAAGGTTATATTTGACTTTCGGGAGAAATTTATGGAAAATTTTAAGAGTTCATGCTACAGTGATATTATATTATTGATAATCATTTGCTATTATACTACATTAAGCTACGTCTGTGAGGTTAAGTTGAAAAAGCCTTTCATGGCAGCATGGTGGTTAAGTGGTAAAGTGTAGGTCTCATTCACCAAAGAACATGGGTTCAAACCCCATTCATCTTTTTACTGGACTCACTGCTTGATTATGCAATTTTACATGGTGTATAAGTACAGTCTCAAATGGGCAATTCATTACTGAACCTGAAATGTACATCTCCAGACAATGAAAAATATGTGAACCATACACAAGCAAATTGCCACTACAGTATATTTGGCTAGATGGTACCTAGGAGTGTGTAAAGGTGAGGCAAAAGTGCTAAGGTAATAGTATCCCCAATCATCTTAACAATTTTATAAATACAAAAATTATGCAAATGTAGCAGTTTTAGGTTTGAATATAGTTTTTTACTCTGGCTTTATTTGTTTTATATTTATTCTAATAAAAAAAAATCACAATGTTTAAATGTATGGGAATGTAAAATAGATTAAAAAAAGAGGAAAAGAAATTAAAGAAAAAATTATATTGTATCACAAAGAAATTACTTTGTTTGGCTTGGTAAGTTTTAAGTTGATGGCTGATTGAAACACTTTTGTGAGGCGATGATGCAAACTGAAGATGGTAGCTCTTAAAAACATGTGTAGTGAATTACATCTATGTAATTAGATAACAAAACGCTGTATATATTATAGATACTAATAAATGAAAAAAATGAAAAAAAGAGTAAACAGTAACTTAACAGCTAAATAATACCATTGTAATAGTGGGTAATTTGCAGTAATAACAAAGCAGTAATGTGGGTAATCTCTGTAATAAAAATGTAACAGTTATTATGTTGAAAATAGCTTATAATAAAGTACTACGGCAGTTACTAAAGTATAGGACATAAACTATGCCTCATCCATGTGACACTTTTTAGATTGATATTATCATTCTAATTTAAGTTGGTAATGAAGGCGAAGAATGGCGAAGAAAGACAGGGATTATGACCTATACAGCAACCGTAGACCAACCAACAGCCCTGTATATCATTACAGAAATAATACCGCCTATTACCCTGTTATTATTAAGATTTTACCCTCACTATTACCACACCGTATCGTAGATATTACCACTCTGACTGAATTAAGTTTACATCAGGCTTTGGCTGTACTGACACCATTAATGCTTCCAGTTGTTCTCCACAGGAGAAGGAGGCTAATAATTACGCTCAGTAAAGCAAATATGTAATCATGTGAAACTTGTGTGTACTTACACAAGCTTGTGATACAATAGTCCAGAAAGGAACAGGTTTCAAATTAGTTAGTGATTGACAGACTCAAATGAATAGTGCCAAACACAACAAAGGCTTTTAATTTCTGAGGATTTAAAACAAATAGAAAATGGTTCTTTGATTTTTTTTTTTTTATTTGCTTTTCAGAGTTTAATGCTGAGACTGAGGACATTGAGCTGCCTATTTGTTTTAAGTATTTAAAACAAATATTAAATATTAAAACACCTATTTGTTTTAAGTATTTAAAACAAATAGAAAACTCTTCTTTACATTTTAGTGTCAGTTGGATCCTGAGCTAAAGATATTGCAGGTATCTTAGACACAGGACAATAAATGTACACAAACACACACATATCATTTGGTTTGTCTTTTTTAATCACATTTACCGTCACCACAAAGTCATCAGCATTCTTGTGCCTGCTGAATTTTGTTTGCTGCATTCTATCTTATAACATTCTGAAGGTTGAACAATAGTATTACTGGTCATGTAGCTCGGACAAGATATTGTGTAACAAAGTTAAAATTAAAATCAAGCAAGCACCTCTAAATGAGACATTAGCCTTTTTTATTATGGATTAAACAGTTAAATGACGCGGGATGTTATGAAGTGATTGTTGCAATCTACATTTAAATTCTACCAGATTTTCTTTAATCCAATTTTTACTTTTTTCTTATTACACTTATTTTCACTTAATCTCTTTTTGTTTTCATCAGAATATGAGGAATATATACAGTACTCACAAAAAGTTACGGATATTCGACTTTTATGGAAATTTATGGAAAAATGTTAAAAGTTTATGCTACAGTGATATTATATCATGAAAGCAGAGCATTTATGTAGACGCATGAAATGGTAATTCCTTCACCTTTAAAACAATTGGGGTGGGTGGTTATACCACAACACAAAAAATGTCAATAACTTGTCAGATGTTATGTGTCATCTTGGTCTCATGATGTCCAAATGTGAACAGCGTGATAAAGAGCACTGTTTGAATGCAAATTGTCACTGAACCAGAATATTTAAGTGGTCGATTCATGGATCAGACCCGATCTGTGAATTACGTTGGAAAGTTTGGGGTTAATCACCTTATTAGAGAACAGCATGTTATGCAATAGGTTCTGAAATATTGAACAGCTGGAAATGTGCATTTGAAAGTTTAGAGAAGGTCAAATTGACTGGCCAACACGCATCAGGAGCAATTAAGTTGGGGTTCAGTGTCTCCATCATGTGACAAGATCGAAGCAACAACCCTGGGATTCGGGGACAACTGCTCTACCTCAAGCACCACAATGGCACTTCAACTAAACTGCTGATTATTGACATGATGAGGACACTTTAAGTTGTGAGTCTTTCAGATTTGTTTAAAAAAATTGGGCCATGATTTTTTACCTGAGAAAGATTCTGACTAGAGACTGAGCCCAGGTCTGTTTTGTAGTCAGTGCTCTGCATCAGTCAAAGTAATAGTTCTGCATAAAGATAGCTTTTGTGTCTTTGAAGACAGGAGCGAAGTTGTACATGAGAGCATTTTGTTCTTCCTCAGGACTGGGACAGTGGTGATGGCTCTTCATGAATGAAAGACTGAAAGACAGAATAAATAAGAAAAAGGGAGTAAAGGATTGAAAGACAACACTCTCTTAATGTCTAAAGCTTAAAAATTAAAATCACAGACTTTTTTCTTTTTTTGTGTTTGTTTATTTTAATATACTACAATTTGGAAACCTCACAATACAAATACTATATAAAGTGCAACAATACCTGGGGTAAGAGTAAGAGGTAGAGCCATGGATGTGGTATTGGTGAAGGTGAGCAGGTCTTTATTGGCTGTGAGGTAGGGAAGCTGCTGGAAGCCTTGGTTGGATCCCCAGATTGGACAGTAGTCTCCAGCATTGTTGGCCTGAAGAAGATTGAGAACGAAGAAGATGATACACAAGATGTAAGGCCACTTTTTAATCTCAAAAATGATCCTTAATACTTCATCAATAAAAATACTTCACTTTGAACTTGTTATAACTGATGCTCTTACTTTCTTTCGCTTAAGTAGAAATTTCAGCAGGTACTTACTGTATACACTTAGTGGAGTACTTTGTTGTTTGTTTATTTGTACTTTTACGTAAGTACTTATCCACCACTGCTTCCCTCAGATTTACTTTCTCTTTCATTGTTTGCATCTTTCCTGCTTCACCATCCGCTTGTTTGTCCTCTTTACCTTATCTATGACCTAACTGCCATGCTTGTTTCCTTTTCTGAACTGTAGTGTCACTATCAAGTCAATTCACGTCAGGATCACGTCAGCAGCGGCGGAGTGAACCATATCCGGCTTATCTATCCACTTGTAGGCGCTTTTCTCCGGATGCCATTGCACTGCATAAAATGGGTAACGGTAGGCTGAAAAGAAAAAAAAAAAAAAACAGAAAAATTGCCATCAGACAATTAAATCTTTCTTGTGTACTGAACAACTAAAGCAGTCATTGCCTTCACATTTATCGATCATTTTTCGTTTAAAATAAGACCATCATGATCATTGCCATTACTATTTGAGCTGTTTCAGCATCTTTCAAATTTACCTTAATCTGTTAACTGTACTCCTTAGTATCATTAGTAAAAACAATAGAGTAATGTTTCAGGCTGATGTGATTTTAATAGTTCTTGTAAAATAACAGAGGTCTATGACACACAACCAAGTTCATCCAGGGTGCGGACAACTAATCTACCCTGCAAAGGATATTTAGCACTGGTTTTAGCATCTGGATGGTGATAGAGGAACATGGGATTAATTTAGATATTGATCAAACTTATCTTTTAAAATGAAATGGTGGTGCCATCTGGTGGGCAGTTCTCCAAATGTACTGTACTAGAGAAGACTGAGGTGGACTAAATGCAGTATTTGTTTGTACTCTCACTTGTAAGACCATTCATAACAGAAATATAGCTACTCTTATGTCAGAGGTGGTACCTTACACAGTGTAAAAGAAATCAAACAAATCAAAAGGATTAAAAGTAAGAGCAAAAAATACCTGAGTTGATAGACTCCACTTGTGGAAGTTGGAAGTGATGTTTTCCCCAGTCAGCGACTGCACCGAGTCCTTGGGAAAACTCCGAAACAGTCGGCCGGACCGAGTCACTAGAGGACAGACAGAGTCTTAAACAATTAGATGAAGAACACAGCAGAAAGAATTGTGTATTCAAATTTAATGTTTAACTTTTGTTTTGGTATTTGTACAATTAATGCTGTGAGAATCTATCCACAAAGGAGCCACCCCACTCCAAGCAGTTAGTAATGCTGCTGTGGGATGAATGTCAACAAGTAAATCTGCAAAAGGCCATGTTAAGTCTAAAATAAATTTGTAACTAACATGCGATAACTTCAGTTACACTAAGCCGCTGTCAAATAACTGCAGGGCTAAGAGGAGTCTGCATACAGACAGGAAGTAACATGGCTAAAATCCTGCTGCAATACTAACAGCCTGTAGCTACGGCAAACACAGTGGAGCTGATAACAGATGTCTCAGGAAGTGCTGATCCAGTTCTGCACTGCCACATTAGATTATATTGGTTTCCATCACCACATCATCCATCATTGTCTAATATAGTGCAGCCAGCAAACAAGACAATCAGAGGCTGTAGTCCACCATCTGCTCTGCCGACAACATCACCGGACACTCAATCTTCAGAGTGGTCACATCAGGAAATACATGTTATTATTATTCATGTTCTTGTCATATATGTTGTTATTTGGGTATCTACCACCAGCCTTGTGTTAATACTGTGTGGCTTAAGTCATTTCCAAATAGAAATCGTGTCAGTAGGAGTTATTGCAGGATTCCAGTAAAAAGGAGCAGACGGGGCAAACATATAAAGTGCAACAATAACTGGGGTAAGAGTAAGAGGTAGAGCCATGGATGTGGTATTGGTGAAGGTGAGCAGGTCTTTATTGGCTGTGAGGTAGGGAAGCTGCTGGAAGCCTTGGTTGGATCCCCAGATTGGACAGTAGTCTCCAGCGTTGAGAAAAAAGAAGATGATACACAAGATGTAAGGCCACTTTTTAATCTCAAAAATGATCCAAGCAGCCTGTTATATCCATAATACTTCATCAATAAAAATACTTCACTTTGAACTTGTTATAACTGATGCTCTTACTTTCTTTCACTTAAGTAGAAATTTCAGCAGGTACTTACTGTATACACTTAGTGGAGTACTTTGTTGTTTGTTCATTTGTACTTTTACGTAAGTACTTATTAGTACTGCTTCCCTCAGATTTACTTTTTCTTTCATTGTTTGCATCTTTCCTGCTTCACCATCCGCTTGTTTGTCCTCTTTACCTTATCTATGACCTAACTGCCATGCTTGTTTCCTTTTCTGAACTCTAGTGTCACTATCAAGTCACTTCACGTCAGGATGAGGAAGTAAACCATGGGTCGTGGGTTTGAGCCATAGCCTAACGATGGTACTTTCCCCTTTGAACTGCTATTTTGGGACTATTCAGCTGGCAGGTGAGGAAGTAGCCATGCAGATTTCAAATATGTGGTCATTTTATCCAAATTTGTTTTCAGTGAGGACATGAGGAGCAGAAACGCTGGGCAGAGATGAGGAAAAGCAGGTTTTTCTCGTCAGCCCTGCTGGTTTCAGCCTGCTATCATGGCGCACTTTAGCTGCATGGAAGACTTCTGTCTTAAACAACGTTTTGAATATAAGGAATGAGCCTGCTAAGTGTGGAGCATCATTAAATAGACATTAGCTGATGTCACTTAGTGAAATCCTCCTCTTGATTAGAGTGGTGGGCCAACATCCATTAACAAAAATGCTCTGTGGACGAAAAACCAGCATGTAGTAAATCTGTCGTCCTGTAATGTAATTAAAGATTCTGCTTTGGTTGATAGTGGTTCTTGGAAGAAAAGCTAGGAACTTGGTGCAAACCCAGAACTGTTAGTGTTAGGACTTATGGCTCTTAAGGCTCCGTTTTTTCCAAAAAAATGTCCCATCATGCATTTTTTTCATGTTTTTATTACAGACACAGGCTGCTGGGTTACTAATTTTTCATTTACCTCTGAGAGAAGAAGATAAAAATCCTTTTAGGAGTTTGTTGTCCAAGACATTAGATTGAAGAACTAATGTTAATGGATGTTTGCTCAGAATTCTGTCTTTGACTGTTCACTCCACCAGCACAACTTCATAAGTCTGATCCAAACGTCAAAATACATAATCCAAGTAGACATGTGTTCTCCCTTTTAGAATCAAATTTAAACTGTTAAACTGATAAATGTGTTGTCTGAACAGTAAAATGACGTTACTCATAACATGTCTGCCAACTTTCAATAAATGAAAGAAAGAAAACTTGCCTACATTCCAGTCTGATCTTTGTCCATCGTGTGTCCCTGGACTTCAGTTGCTCGTCTTTACGTCCTGTTTTGGACTTTTACTTTTGTAGCCACTCTTCCCCACTTTCTGTTCCCTTTGTGCCTTCCAGCAACTTCACACACCTCACTTAGTTCTAATTGTCCCTGGTCTATATAAACCACTAGCAAGATTCGCTTTGCACCTTATTACGGGTTATAGGTCATGTTTATGTCCCAGCTTATGTATTGGTATTTGTGTTCTGGTTCTTTAGTTTCTCTACTCTTGGATCCTGTTCTTTTGCGAGTATTCAGTTTATTCAGAACCTCTAAGTCATTTAGTGTCACCAGTCCGGTCAGCTCATACTCACTTAACTGACTTCACTTAACTCCCCTTGTTATTATAGACACACTTGTTATTTAGTGCTTAGTTTGCCAGCTCTGTCCCCGTAATAGTCCCTGATTCTAACATGTGCTGTACTGTCCAGTCTCTGTTTCTTCTAATCTAACATTAAACTCACCCATGTACCTGATCTGCACTTAACCAAGATCATGAGGCCTTATTTTGCAAAAGGTCTGACTTCATACCATGATGATGGCATCAAGATGGCTAAAGAAAACAAAACGTTCTGTCAAAGAGCTGATTCAAATCAGGAAAAGGGGCTTTTGTTGCTACAGTGTTCAAGTCCTAAATGTTGTAAAAGTAAATTAATTTGTAATGAAGCTCGGTGCATAGTCACTAATATAAAAATGTATTGCAGACACCTTCATTCCCAACTAGACAAAAACATGTAGGGACAAATACAATCACAAAGATGAATCACAAGCCACCATCAGACATTCGTACCACTCTTCATTGGGCTCACCAGCAAGTGTTGCCAACGTGCCTTTTCCAAATAGTTATTTGTCATTTTTTGTGTTGGAACATGACCTTGAAAATAGAAATGAGGCCAGGGGACCTGTAAGAATTGCACCTGTAGACCTGTTATAAAAAATGACACAAACAAAAAACAAACATTTCATTTGCTGAATTTTACCGATGATTGAGCTGCAGGCTCGTCTCATCGCACAGTCCGCACCAGAGACCAGCACCGGTGGCGCCGCGCGTAACAGGACGCACGGTGCAGGACTGGAACCAAAAACCCAAGGTTGCGTAAAATACCACCGGGCAGAGACAGAGACAGTCTGGGCACTGATTCCCCTGTCCTGCTGTCCTCCTCCGAGCTGCCTCTATTCATTCTGCTTCTAATCATATTGGATGATGGTTTTAATGTTTCAATAAAATAAAAAATCTGTCTGAATGAAGCCGTGAGGAATATTAACGTAAAAGTTAAACTTAAAGCTTTACGAGCAGGTGTTTCTGACCCATTTCCCTTCATATTGTCTATCACTTAACCTGACGCCTATGCTTTAAATAGGATTGTTTCCTGAAATATCTCGACTGTCTGTGCGGGGAACTGTCCATCCCTGCACGCTCGGCAGGGCAGCATAAATTCCCGCATCTCCAGAGGCCTCCACAGCTGCTCCATGTCTTTTTTCTGGGGTGAAGTTCTTAGCACATCGGCTCATGGCTAAGTTGACTAAGTCTTTAATTCCACAATCGCTAAATCCAGATTTTTAATAGACGTAATTTTGTCATTATGTCAACATTATATCTGCGCTGCTGACATAAATGTTTAATTTTAGTGTTTCCACAGTTCCAAACTGCCCCAAAGAGGTAAAAACCATCCTTTCTTGGTCTAGAAGCAGTCCATAAATAAATACAGTTGGGTGCAAACTTGTCCATTACCTTAATTTAAAATTTCAAAACAGTAAAACAATTTTGTCAACATAATGTTTAATACGCCACATATTTGATATGGTGGTAGAGACAGCTCGGAGGACTCTGCTGTTTTTCCTCTTTTGTTATTGGTTGTTGGCTCTCTGCTTCCTTCCTGAAAGATTCAAACCCCGGACAACATAGTAAGACACATCATCAGCCGAAGCAAGTCTTTCAAATTGAGTGATGGCAGGTTTACTGCCAGATAAAACCCCCATCACACTATCTCTTTCCCCTTGTGTGGCCGTGTGATAGACTGGTGAACTGCACAGGATGTGGCAGCTGGGATTAGCTCCAGGCCTGGGTTTGACCCTAAACATGCTAAGCGTAGATAATGGATGGATGGTAAACCACACTGTGCAAACTACTACTGTCCAAACTCGGATAATGTGAGGACACAAACTGATGGAGACTTTTTTAGTGGCGGAGTGGGACCTCTGGTGGTTAGTCAGTAGAACTGCAGTGTAATATACAGTAAGGATAAAGTCACTGATCCATGAGTTAACTGCATCACAAACTACTTACATCAACAGATTAACACAAACACACTCAGAGCAGCTTATTACTGCACCTTTTAACACTTTTGGTACTTCAGCCTATCTGTCTCCCTCCCTCTCAGAGTGAGTGTGTTCTATCTGATCAGTTTTTCTGTTGATTTGAGATATTTTATTATTGTGTTCAGGTACTGTAAGGTTTCTGGGTGCCATGGCGAGCGGTGACCTCTCCAGGCTGACGACACAGCGACACGATGAGTTGCTACCGAATCGACTCCTGCAACCTCTGATTTCGGTAATCAGATGATCAACATTTAATTGGGGAAAGAGTGGCACGAGGCCGTCCATTCAGCTTGCATTAGAGTAGTATATCTGGACAAGATATATGTCCAATGAATGCAAAAAACTACGCCAATCATAAACCAAGTAACGGTAATCAACAGCACATCAAAGATAGAAAGGAAGGTGCACTCAGTCTGAGACTCGCTCTACACTTACGGTCATTCCCAGCATGCACTTCGACAGAGAGAGACTAGAGGCCAGTGCAAAGTGTGTTACAAAACTGCAGTAAGAAGGTGTTTTGTGTTAATCTGATGATGTAAGCAGTTTCTGATGCAGTTAGCTCATGGGTCAGCGACTTTCTCATTACTGTATATACCAGCATTGAAACTCGTTTCACTGCATCTCCAAGGACTAACCACAAGAGGTCACTCTCCTCCACCAAACGGCCTCCCCCAGTTTTATTCCACCTCATTATTCAAGTTTGTAGAGTGTTAGTTTGAACAGCAGCGTTTAGCCTTCATCCATTCTCTATGTTGTTTATTTTGTTTAGATATCTTGTTACTGCACTGGAGATTTAATGTATCTAATCGTTACAAATACTCAATTATTTTATGTTACATTTTATTAGCTTTACATATTTACATGATTGTAAGCTACTACTATTTCCTTTTTTGCTTGGTATTTGAGGCCAGCATGGTGGTGGAGTGGTTGGCTCTGCAGCCTGACAGCTATAATGTGTCTGGTTTGAATCCCCGGCCTGCTGTGGCTTTTCTGCGTGGAGATTGTGTTCGGACTTCACGTTTAATTCACAGTCCAAACTAATTCAGCTTTCTGAAATCTGTAAAACGGCACGTCTACATGGTAACACAAAGATTATATATATATATTGTTGCGTTACAAAAGTTCAGTGAAGTTTACAGCCTCGCCAGCTGCTCTGTATCTGAGCACGGTATAAACTGTATCCTTCAGCCTTTGTCTTTGCTCACTGCTTTTATTACTAAAAAGCCGGTAGTTGTGTGTGCATTTAACATTTCGCAGGGTTCTTGTAAAAGTGGAAAAACAGAAGAAACGGATTTTTCGATCATTTCTTTTATCACACAGAAAACCGTTTATGAGGTGCATGATGACATGAGCAAAAGTCTTAAAACTGATTTATCAACCCGGCATTAAATGCGACTCGGGCCGATTACCTGCATACGAAATACAAAGAGAGATTGCAAAACTTTCACTATTTTGGATTCTGTGTGTGTGTGTGTGTTTGCAAGTGCCATCTTACATTGTGACTGCAGTCTACAAGCACAGAGCTGAAGCCACTGAAATGGAAATGTGTATTCAAATCTGCTCTTCCTACGCCTCAGGGCAGTTCAGTGCACACTCTCTTCAGTCCGCTATCACCAAATGAAGAAGAGCCCGATCTACTCCTCATCTGTGATGTCACACCGATGTACAAGTGCAGCTCCACAGAGAGGAAATTAAGGAACATGCAGTAGATGAGTGTGACAGTGGAGCTTCCAAAGGCGATTATCTATAGCGCTGCTTCACAATACTCATTGGGAAAGATGGCTTAACAAGTGCTTATCATTATTTGTTGTATTGACAACAGACCAAATGAATTTGTGCGCTGTGAAATGGACAGTGCCTTTACAGTAATGTTACCCTGCAGACACATCACCACCTCTGCACCTTAGTGAGCATTTAGACACCAAAGCACATGCAGATCTTCTTACATGTGGACCCCACAGGAACAAGGACTTACTGTACATGCAGGGCCTTGCTGGATGATGCATAGTGTTACTTACCAACTTTGTGGAGTTGTTCTATGTCACAAACAAAAATATCATTAGTCATAGTCATTAGAGAGGCTGCATCATCTGTCCACAAGGTTCCATATTCTTTAACTTACAGCATGAGCTAAAGTGGTGCCTATGGAATACAAACACATCTGGACAGAGTCTGATACAGAGGTCAGTAATACAGCAGTTGTTTCTGCAGAGGGTCAGTCAGGCGTGTTTTCATGTGAAGATCAGCACGAGAGAAACAAACCCCAGCGATGGATGTGAGTGTGTTATACAGTCACATTACTAAAATAGAAAGTGGTCAATGAAAAATCTGTATTTTACAATGTGGTTGTCACGTAGCATCATGATGTAATATTCTATAGAATGTGCAATTCTATGTCATGTATATGCGTTATTATTTAATTAATTAATGGAGGACAAAGGGTTGTGCTGACTTTGGCCTGTCTACCAAGATCTGCGTTTATCTGTTATCTTATGATCTGTGCATTAGATATTAAATGCCCCAACTTGTGCTTTTACCTGAGTTGACACAGTTCACTTTGGTTACTGGAAAGAGAAAATGACACTGTGCCTGCACCTGGTTTAGTGAAAAGATTCCTTTTCCGCTAGTAATTATTATTCATAAAAAAAAAAAAACAAAACCCGAAATGTTGGTGCGTGTCAGATTTTCTGAGAGAGAAGCACCACTACTACAACTTCATTGTTGTTTCCGACTCAATTGTTGTTTACTCCCCCACCCACTTCAGGACAGTCTTAATTCCTTCCTTCTAGCTCGGGGCCTCTACCAGAGGCCTGGGAGTTTCAGGGTCCTGTGCTGTATCTTAGCTGACCTACTAGCTGGATCCATAGGTCACACATTCTCTGTACATAACCCCTCTTGCTGGGGTTGCTTGTACAGTAGCATTCCAATAGTTCCTTATTCTCACCTCTTGTCCACGAATGTGTTGTCCTTGTTCCGGTAGACCACTTCTCGTCTGGGTGCCCTAGTTCCCCAACACCTGACGTGGACTGACTCTTTTGTCTCATTAGCAACAAGGTAGGCAGGTAGCATTAAAGACCTTGCCTAAGTGCCCAAACCTGATATTGACCACGCGATGTGCTACTGCTAAGGCTGAAGTTAATGCTAAAACTACTCCAAACACCTATGAATCTAGTCTACTCACAAGTTAGTTCACTGTCCACGCTGTTTCCTGCTCAGGAAAAAAACCTGATCAGTAGAAAAAGTAACCAGTTCTTGTTATTGGCAGAAGTTACTGATGCATTAAATAACATTGTTAAATGTATCTTTATTTATTTTTTTTGGTTTTAATGTAGCCATCTTGGTGGTGTATGAAATTTTCCGGAAGTACAAAGTTCACGTGATCAAGATGATTATTACAAAATGCCTTTTCTTTAAGACGCCAGGAAGACTGGCTTGTGCTGACTATCCACACGTGGGAAGGTATTAACGGTTTCATAGCACAAACAGTGGAAAATGCTACTTTGTAGGCTATTTAACCGAATCCAATCAGTGCCGTTTTCCCTTTTATGTGATGCCCACACTCTGCAATTTGCCCCTTAGAGTTTGCCCCTAGTTAACAAAATTTTAAAGCACGGGCATGGGAATTAGTGTTGGCTGTATTGTTGGCAGGAACTCTGACCGGCCCATTAACTATGGGTTGCACGAGTGCAAGTGCTCACACAACGTGAACGGCACCTCACTGCATCACTTAAGGGCGTTCACTGTAATATCAACTGTGCAAATCACCCTTTGGCTTTGCCCTTCAGTCATGGACTGACACACATCAGTGACAGAGTACTGCAACATTAAACCTGTTATTTACTGTATAAATGGGATTGTAGGTTGTTGAAGTCCTAACAAACCACTCATTTGATAGGACCTAGCAGAAGAAACTTTATCTTCCTCCATCCATTATCCTAACGACTTACCCTGCATCAGGCTTTTGGGGGCTACAAACTCTATAGATTGTCTTCCAACTTAAACTTACCCTGAAACCCTTATTGCTGTCTGGTGTTTAACAGTTTCGCTCCTGGGGCATCAAATAGTACAGCAGTGCGAACAAGGGTGTATCATATTGATGCCACAGGGGCCCATTGGTGCCAGAGGATGTAAAGATGAAGCTCAATTCTACGCCTTGGGAAGCGCCATCAACTTCTACACACCCCCTCAGATGCTCATTTTTGCTCTTGTTGCGCTGGTTTGCGGCAACTCTGGCATCATCATCGACAGAATGTGAGAAACTAAGCCCCTGCAAGACCCCCACCAACACACATTGACTACAAATAAGGTTATACACATATATATTTTTTTTAATCTTTTTGGTTTCTCTGGTATAATTTTAGTCTGTTTTTTGTTCCACTTTTGATCATTTTTTTGCCTTTTAAATTTTTTTTTTTTTTTTGCAGATTTTAGTTGCACTTTGTCTCTAGGATAATTTTCTTGTCTCATTATTTGTCCTTTATTGCATTATTAATTTTTTGGGTTCTACTTTGGACGTGTTCCAACTTGGCAATTTCTTGTAATCATTTTTTCTGAGCTCCTCGATCAGGGCCCGTCTCTGACCTCCCGAGGCCTCTGAGCTGCAACCCATGCAAGTATGTCCCCCGACGTCTGGGAACGTCACATGATTATCAGCACAGCTCTGCGTCTCCAAAGTCTCACCACCTGCGTGGGTTGGCAGAGTCAGTATCTAGGTTTCCCTTTTTGGTGCTAGAAGTTTCCACTTCTAGCTTATTTAAAGTCTTTTGGTTTGCTTTTCAATGCGTCCTTGAATAAAACAGCTAGTGGAACAGAAAACAGATTTGACATCAATTGGTGGTAAATCAATTTGAGAGTAAATAAACATTGAAAGGAGGGAAAGATGATTGGACGCAGAGAGTGGAACACGGGGGGCAAATGGAGAGAAAGACGGTGAGTGAACTCTATGAGTAGAGGGAGCGAGTACGACAGAAACAGAGTAAGAGCCCAGTGGTGCCGCAGCGGGAGCGACCGTCACACGGACTGTCAGCGGGGTCGTCACTGGAGGGAGCAGCCGCTGCTCGCCGTTCAGCGACAGACACACGGGGGGAAGACAGAGAAGAAGGGGGGGAGGAAAAAAACCCAGGGAGACGCGTTTTATTTGCTGTGGCTGTCGCCGCCTGCGTGGCATCACCTCCACCGGACAGGATCTACTGCCCTCACCATCAGCAGTCCTCTTCATCATCCCTCATCACCTTCATCCTCACCCTCCTCCTCGTCATTTAGACCTCTTCTCCTCTTCCTCCGTGCTCTTCATCACCATGCCGGGTTGGCGGAGGAACCTCACTTTCTGTCTGCAGCGGATGCACGAGGAAGGTAGGGAAAGCAAAACAAATGAATGTGCGCTCGTGTTTGCGCTATAGCACGTGAGAGTCTGTGTGTGTGCGGGCGCGTGTTTGGGAGCGTGCGTGTTTGCGCGCCGTTTAAATTCGTGGCTGAAATGTGAGCGGTTTGTTTGTGAAGACACTTTGAATCTTTACCGTTTCCGCTTCATGTGTTTAGAGTTTTTTGCTCCACTGGAACTGTGTGTGTGTGTGTGTGTGTGTGTGTGTGTGTGCCCGCGCGTGCACTTCGTTGCTGGCGCGTGAGTTCTCTGAGCTGATTGGGAAGCACCTGCAGCTTCGGTAACTGTGCGTGTTTGTGCGCACGTGTGAGTATTCTGTGTGTGTTTGTGTGTATACGCTGGGTCTGTTGGAGCCGCGCGCAAACACACACTTGTCACTACTGGTTTGTTCCGCCGTTTCAGCGGGGATTGCGCGAGGCTACTGATGCTGGCAGGTCAGGGTGCGTGCGTGCATGTGCGCATGTGTGTGTTCGTACAAGCGCGGGAGAAAGGCTGCGTGTTGGTCCTGCAGCATGAACACAGTGGCAGTCAGATTGTGATGGTGTCGGTCAGATCCATCGTGCACCGTTCAGTTCCACAAGTATTTTTAACTAAATCAATCAATGCAGTTAAATCATCAATAATAGTCCAATGATAAAATATACAACCTGTTGTGTCTTTAATCAAATGAAGTCTTGTGTGGTCAACACCCCCCAGATTTCTGTAATAATATGCATAAACTGATTAGTTTTTCTAAGCTGTGTAATACTTCGAACTACTGCGATTGTGTTGTTGCAGCACAGAACACCTTCAGTTTGTCACACTATAAAAACAAATGCACTCCTGGCATATGGTCTTGCTGTGGACACTGCTGTCCCCAAATAGTGTACTTTCAAATCTGGGATGGTAGTGGATTGGGCGTCTTAATGCTACGGTGTGGACAAGGTCTGGTCCTTAAACAAATGGATTTGTTAGCTTGGTGCGAAAAGAACACAACAGACTGATGCACACAGACAACGCACAGAGCGCAAACACCGAGGGACAAATTGGACTGTCAATTGCAAGCCAGGGCTTGCAGAACTTCAACTAATGTCTTTGTGGTTGAATTGGAGCAAATCCCTGCAGCCAGGTTCCAAAACTTTGTGCAAAGCCCTCTCAGATGAGACACGGCAGGTTCAATAGTAGCACGTAAAGGCACAGGTTTTTGGAGGACATCCTCAGTCACCGCAAAGCAATGTTAAGGTGTCCACAAACTGGTCCTGGAGTGACGCTAACGCACATAGTATGTGGCGACTGAGCTCTATTGCCAGTGATGTGTCCACGACTCTAACCGGTCTCGAGATGTTTCCTGTTGTGCAAAGTTTAGATATTCTGCAGTGGAACAGTTGAAGTGATTGTTTTTCCATTATTGCTACACAAGTGTGACCTCGTGTAACCCAACATGTATGTCTAACTCTGGGGATGATTATCTTCTGATTGCTTGTTACTCAATCTGTCGGTGTGAGAGAAAGGTACTGGATGGGTGAGAATGGATGTGAGTGGCATGTTTGTAAGACGTGCAAGACTATATTTATGTATGTGCAACTAAGCTAAAATAGTGTGTGTGTGTGTGTGTGTGTGTGTGTGAGAGAGATGCAACTTTTAAATTTGTATGCTGGACAAACAGTGACCTTGCCGGCCAATGATAGTCTCCTTACGGACCTATGGGTGGCTACTTGTGGCCCCCCACTGTGTCAGTGCTTCATTTTTAATGAGGGAGGACCTCACAATCAGTAATTAGGAGCTGAGTGCGTCTTGTCTTCACCGGGGGCTGCTGTTGAGCAAGGCACTGCTCCCCCACTCTCCCAAACACCTTCAGAGGAGCCGTGTTGTGGACAGCCTGCTTTAAGATCCATGCCGGCATTTTTAAATGCATCAACTGTACCACTGGGAAATGTTCACGTATCCATCCCCTGGCTTCTGCTTTTCAATAATCTCTTCACGGAGTTGGCTGGAGTGTTGTGTTCGTCTTCATGGTGTAGATGTTTGACCGGGAACAGGTCCTTCCACAATGAGGTGTATTCCAACACGTTCTCATCCCACAGCATCAGATATGATGATTCCTAAGGCGTCAAATTGCACTGCTTTTTACGTCCTCTGGTGTTTCATATTGACGCGTCAGGTACACTTTGGCGTCACTATAGGACGCCAGAGGTGCGACACCGCTTGATGACAGCTGTAACTCACTTGGTGAGGCAGTCTTCCACGGACCACAGGGTCAGTGGTTTGATCCCCGCTCTCGGCGTCATGTCGAGTTGTCTTGGGGCAAGACACTGAACCCCAAGTTGCTCCCGGTGGGTCAGTTGACCTAGAAAGAGACAAGAAGTATGATGCATGCACCTGGTTTCTTCAGTCAAGTTTTCTCAGTGTCTCAGTGTTCTTCTCCATGCCGCCATGTATTAAACTGAGATGGTTCATCACGCTGACGTAATTCGAGTAATTTACATACTCTGCTTAGTTTGTTAGTTTCCACATGTTGATCATGTCTTTTATGTCCCAGTAACTGGTCAAAGACACATCATGGAGAATTGGTAATACTGTAATTATGCCTTTGGTTTCTGCTGGAATAACGTCTTGACAGTTACAAGGCGAATGGGTTGGCCAGCCTCAATAATGATAAGCCAATAATGCTGCGGTTCATGGAGAGCACTATTAGCTCTGTGCCTCCGCTGGATATTACAGTCCAAGCAACACACTTTTTTTTCTGTGTGTGCATGTGTTGCAGTTAAATGGAAATGACCACTGTGCGACGCGCTTATAAGCAGCTTCACTGTGTAACAGTTGTTTTATCACAGCATCTCGTTCCCCTGTTGAAGGACAGATTACGGATAAGCGAGCATGTTAGGACTGTGGCAGAGAGAGAGAGAAAAGCGAAAGCTGCAGAGGGAACCGATCAACTCCATCCGTCATGCAGACGATGGAGGAAATTTAAGGTTAGAAATAATATTGGCTTCCATAATCAGCAGGAAAGACGGATGAAAAAGAGGATAAGAACACCCAAAAAAAGCATTGAGTGAGAGAGACCTGAGAGGGAAAGTCATAAGAGACAAACAGATAAAAAGAGAGGAGAGTGTGAAGGAGAAAGATAGAAGGCCGGGTTTTGAGTCCTTATCAGTCGAAGGAGGAGGATCCCATTAATCAGGAGAGTAGAACATCAAATAATGTGCTGGTTGGTGGAGAGCAAGCCTGCGATTGTGCGAGTGTGCAATAAACTGTGAGTGTGTTATTGAGCACCAAACCCCACAAAAAAGCCTTTTTTTTCCTTTTTTTTTTTTTTAATAAGGCTTAGCTGTGTTATCAAGAAGACAGGAAACTGAGAGGAGGAGGAGGTCAGAGGAGGAGACAGGAGAAGATGAGGGAGGACGCGCTGAAAGACATGAGTCAGAAGGTGCCACTGGCAACATTTGACATCAGTCCGCCATTAGTGTGTTTATTATTAAGCATTAGGATAATTACAAAATGAGACTATTAGTGAGAAAATGAGGAGGAGCACAAGTGCAAAAGCAAGACTTGAATTGTAATAACAGGAATTTTGCCTTAGCAGCCCATTGAAGTAAAGACACCAGCAACGTAAACAGGAACTTTCAAACCAGTAAACCATATCTGGCTTTTTTTTTTTATCCCAGAATTTCGACTTTCAACTCAGAATTCCGGCTTCAATGCCAAAATTCCAACTTGTAAAGCGTCTATTAAAAATGTGCCAGTGGAGAGTAGACAGGAAACCGGAGGAAAGAGGTGGAGTGTGACCTGCGGCAAAAAGATCTCAGCCAAAACTCAGGACACTGAGCTCCCAGGACTTTTCTTCTTTTTTTTTTTTTTCACAATTCCTGTTTTAAACTCAGATTTCAGACTTTTCTCTCACAATTCAGACTTTAAATTTAAAAAACGTCCCGAAAATCCAGGGTTTTATCCCCCCCTCATATTTCTGGCTTATCACTTGGAATTTGGATTTAAAATCAGAATCTTGACTTTAGTCCCAGAGTTCGGCACTTATCTGGGAATAAAGAGCTCCGAGAAAAAAAGTCAGAATTCATCCTCTTTTCTATGATCGTGTCGATAGTATCTGTTATTTTTCACAGACTTGACTTGTGTAAGAGGAATACTGACCAATGAGAACGTCTTCACAGTAGTGTACTGTAGTGGGTGGACACGGATTACATGTTTGTCTCCCAAGCGGTGGGAAGTTTACATCCCACAAAGAACTTCACCGTTTATTTACACATTATTGTGATGCCGAAATTTGGCATCAGTTAAATTCCCAGTTGCCTTAAAAACACTCTTGATTTTCACAAACGGCAGCAGGTCACCGTGTAGATTGAAGTACTGATTGAAATGTTAAGGTTCAAGGGTCAGAAAACAAATGTAAGTGACAGGAAATATTTTGGAGTCAAATGTCGCACCATACAATGTATGATGAGTCCTAATCGTGTTTGTAATCAGTGTATCTGTAAATCGTAATCTTGTTAATGTATGTTTGGTTTTTTTTTTTGGACCCTAGGAAAAAAAGCCGTTACCTTGGCATTATGTAATGAGACAACACTGAAAAAAAAATGTCCTCACATAAGTGTGTGTGTTGCGTATAGAATGCATGTAGCCGTAGGTTAGCAGTGGGCGAGAGCGGCTACGCTGCTTCAGTCATAATAGGATCTGACGATGAGTCATGCACAGCAAAAACAACAAACGCTCTTCTCGTCCCTCCTCATCTCCTCTTCCTCTTTACCGTCTCATCACAGTCTCTGTCTCCTTATTCTTCTCTCTTTTTCCACTCTTCTTTCTTTCTTTTCTTTTTTATCTTTCCACCTAATTTCTTTCTTATCTCACAGTGCATCATTCCCTCCTCTAGTTGCTTTGCTTGTGTTTCTCCTTTTTGGGACATTTTCCTGTCATCTCTCTTCATGCCACATTTCTGCAGCTCTTTCCTCTGTATTTTAGCTATTTTCTGTATGTAATATTTGCTCTAATGCTCTATATTTATATTATATTATATTAATATTTGCTCTAATGTCTCATCATTTGCCATGTGCCTTTTCTTTGTTCTGTTTGCCTGTCTCCCTTCTTCTTGCCTCTTACCACCTTTTAATCCTCTTCCTTCTCTCTGCTGTTTTCTTCTTCTTTCTTTCTTCCTTTTGAATCTGCAAATATAATAATTCTCCTGCCCGTAGTAGATATCAGGTCTTTTTTAAAAAGAAAAAAAAAAAAAATCTACTGCCTACTTTCAATATTTTATGAATCTAATTAATTTTGGAAATTAGGATGAATGTTCAAATAATGCCACTTTCTCTGCCAGCGAGTTTAATGGAGTGAGAAAAACATGATCAAATATTCAGTGAGTATGTAGCATAAAATATAATGGTCCGTAAAAAAAAAAAAAAAAGCACATTTATTCTGTAGGAATGGAAAACAATTTATTTATTGTTTTTACAACAAGGTTTTGAGGATATGTTGCTAATTCATGTTATGCTAATGAGAGTAACTCTGGCCCGGATGTCACCCAGGTCAACAAGATACACATAAGGTGTTGGAGAACCAGGGCAACCTGATGAGAAGTGGGCTACTGGCACAGGAACAAGATATTGACAAGACCTGATAACAGGGAACTATTGGAATACTACTTTACAAGTAACCCCAGCAAGAGGGGTTACATACGGAGGCTGGGGGCTGTCGTAAGTATGCCAGAGCATCTGAACACGGCACCCTACCCTGCTTGTGCTGACCACAACAGCTGTAAATGGTAGCCAGGTGTATTTTTACAAACATAAATCTGGCTCAACGCGATGGATTAAGTTTAAGTTATCATCACTCTTCACTCTTAGTCAACTTGGCAAAGCCATAGTACACACGTTTATATACTATACCTGCATTGACACATTGTACTGTACGATCTGACTTTAAAAGGGAAGTTTCGAAAGCTTCCTGTCGTTTTTTTTAGGCCTGGTCGTTCCAGTGCCAACATCGGGCTGTTCACCACTATTCGTAATTGAAACGACAAAGCTTCTTTAAGTTTGTTGTAGAGAAACAGTTGACATTTTAAATTAAATCACTCAAAATGGAAAGAATGTAGACGTTGCAGCTTACATTACATTTCCGATCTAACTACACACAAAGCATAATCACATCTCCTTCCTCCAGCAGGGTTAGGGACAGTTATATAGATGAGTCAGGGACCCGCTTCTAAACATAACGAAGAAACCACCTTGACATAGTGCGGCTTAGCTGCATGTTGCGCAGTGGTCCCAGGTATGTTGGTCGGATTTGTTACATTCAACACGGAACAACTGCAGATTGTTTTTCACCTTGCGGCCCCACACATACTCGCTCAGCGGATGTAACAGTCCAGCTGACCCGCTGTCCGTCTTTCTGCCTCTTGTTGATTAAAGTCTGTTGTGCTTGTCCCAGGCTGATTGCTTTCCGACGCACTCCTCTGTGTGACCGAACGCACACCTCAGAGCCTCTTGAACAAAGAGCAATTGGAGTTAGTTTTTTTTATTTGTTTCATTATCCTTGGTCTCTCGAAACCTATTTGAGTCACACTGTCTCACAAACACATTGTTGTCGGCAAGATTTCTTATTTTTTTTCCCCAGAAAAATGTAGTTATTGCAGAGGTATGTGGTTTCCTTCACCAAACTGAGATTAGCCCTTATCCCTTGCAGACAAGAGATTTATGAGCCTCAGAATGAAATTTTTGTGAGTGCGTGACCCAGACGGAAGGTTTTTCAAAGGCGCTGTAAAGCACTGTTCCGTGACAAAAGGCTCCTTGTCGAGGGGTTTGATTCCTATCCTTCCTCTTTTGTTTTAAGGAAACTTCACGTCTTTTGATGCTGCAGAAACCTGTAGACGTCCCCGGCCTCCCATATCACCAAGGTCATCAACTTATCAATTGCACTCATTCGTCACTTCCACTTGCTTTTGTCTGAGCTGCTCCACTGACTCATTTATTTTCCACTGTTTAGCGACAGGACAGTGAAAGGTGACTGAGTGGGGATGATATAAAGACTCAAGTGAATCCCAGGTCTTCAGAGTTCCAAATCTTCTGATGCTCTCCATGCTTCATTGTTGATCTACCTCTGCCCAATCCTCTGTGCCCCCCTTACACAAACCCACACATGTAGTCTGCCGCTCCTCGACCCCCCCATACATCTGTGTGCTTTTGGTCTGTCTGCATCTCTGCTGTCATTATCTGCTAGCAGAGGCAATCATTTGTCTTGAGCAGGGTGCTTCATCTGTGCTCATGTTCATTAGTCCTCACTGCGTCCTAATATATAAATTGCTGCATGCCCTGCTACACCTCCAGAAACTGCCCTGATATACCCTGCTGTACCATATCTCTAGAATATCTCCCTGCTCCGTCGGACCTGAAAAAACAGCGGAGAACTACTGTACTTTGAGGTCCTGTCTCTGCACCTTTTAAATTATGCATAACTCTCTTATTTTGTTTGAAATTGCTCCACTATGATCTGCTCTTCCCACTCCTCTGCTCTATTGACCCCTGATTTACATGCCTCCTGTTCCACAGCAAACTGTAGAATATTTAATACATGTGATTATTTAGACACTTTTAAGTGATGGCTGACGAGGGTGATGAGGAATACTTTGCTGCCAATTCTAATGATTTATATAAGTGAGAAATACTTGTGTGTGTGTGTGTGTATATATAGTCATTGTACGTAATTAGAAAGTCCTCAGAACAAGGGTCAAACCTAAAGATCGAGTCCATGTTTAAAGTTCAGCATTAAATGCAAGCCAACTATGACACCTGAGTCAGTGACTGACCCCCGACAGTTCTCAACTCTCCCAGTTCAAGGTTTTCGATGACATAACAGCTCCTCCTTTGGTTTATACTGCCAGAGTAGATTTTTTATACTGCCAGGTACTGTGCAGATGTATCCTGGTTTAACTCTTTGAACTGCCCTGCTGTAGACCCCTTTTAGTGCCTACGTCATGATTACATCACTGTGTTAGCTGGAGGCAAAACGAAGCAATCGAATCCGAGAAAAAATGAATCGCACGGGGCTACTTTGCTCATAGAAAATGTCATGTTGCCATGTTGCAGGGTACCAGAATCAAATCCACTAAAGGCTCTAGGTGCGTAGGGGTCGGAAGATCTGATGACATTGGTCAATGTTATAACTCATGACCCCAGAGAGCGAGTGACCATGTATGTATTCAGATAAACACTGCTCTCTTTAGCCAGTGTTTTAAAAAGGCAATCGGAATCATAGTAGCCAGCACTGGCTAATGTT
The DNA here is from genome assembly GCF_033026475.1 of Channa argus. Taxonomy (NCBI): domain Eukaryota; kingdom Metazoa; phylum Chordata; class Actinopteri; order Anabantiformes; family Channidae; genus Channa; species Channa argus. The sequence continues at coordinate 26,123,391 of NC_090201.1, read as the reverse complement.
AGCCCCACCTATAAAGTGTCAAAAAGTATGAGAACAGAAAAGGGGTCTATGATGCTCATTGTCATGCAAACCCCAACAGGCATTACCTGATCACTGCTTATCTAAACCTGATAAAGCCACCATTACTGTTCTGCCATAGCATTTACCCTGGGACCCCCTGTTGCAGCCCTTTTGTTGGACACAGAGAAACATATTTGGTTAAGCTGCGTGACTTTGTTTTAAAATGCACCCACATTAATTTCGCATTTATTGCAATGTTGTTTGGCCTGAGGCTGTAATTGCTGCTACGTCTTTTGTCTGTATGTAGAGTAAGACATACACGCAATGCCTTGATTGGCAGCTACAAACAGCTTGTAGGCCTTACCTGAACCACATGAGCTTGGCTCAGGTTCTGCAGGAGTTTCACTCATCATGCTGGGTCTGTCCTCTTCTTACATTGCCAACCATCACTGAGCTCAGTGTGAAACAAAAGGAAAAGAAAACTTCAAATGGGATTAAAGTTATCATTTGTAGTAGTATTTTTGTACCAGCAGCCTCTTGTTCCTATGTATTCATATCCATATTGTCTGCTCTCTGTTTGCAACTAATCAGTGACACCAACCTGTGACCATGCATGACAGCTACAGTTTGGTAAGGATGCAGATACTGATCACAGATGTCAAAGATGCATGTGCTAAATGCTTTTCCTTCACCTCAACCTCTGCACCTTTATTTTTAGACTCTCTGAGTTTTATATTTCATCAAAACCATATATTAACCAATATTATTACTTTTCCAAATGTAAGCAGTCAACTGGTGTGGCTGATGAAAGTGTTTACAATCAGTGACTGGAAATATTCCCAGTGGTTTAATTATATTGGGACTGAATGTAATTGTGTGCGGGGGATACACCCCAATAAGGATGTGTCCTCTCGGGCCGTGGACAGTGGCTTTAGCAAGCTTGTGGCTGCATGTGTGAATGTATCCACTATCGACTCTCCGTTCATCTTTCAGACCCTAACCGTTCAGAAAAGTAACAACAAGTAATGCAATTATGCAGACTGTAGTAGTAAAGTAGTAGTATTCATTTTCAGTAACGAGAAATATATTACATTTTATGAGTAACAAGCCCAACATCGTTCTCGAGTGACATAAATGCTAAAAATCCCCACCACACTTCTGCTACACCCTCTCCATTGCTCTCCAAAATCCTGCTGCAAGTTCCACTACATAAGCCAGAGCTCAGCACTATTGCAGGGGATAAGAGAAGTGTGTGTGTGTGTGTGTGTGTGTGTGTGTGTGGACGATGGGTTAAAGGTGGGGGAGCACATAGTGCCAGAGAGTGATGGAAAAGGGAATGAGCTTCAGATAGAGAAGGAAAGAAGCCATAAGGGAGCAAGTATAAGAGGGAAAAGGGGGAAAAAAATAATTGAATTTTAAAGTGCCCTTTTTCGATCCACTAGTGGAAAGATACGGCTGCATTTGAATGTGTCAAAACACCAAATTACATCAGCTTTCTTCTCCCTTGATAAAGACAAGAGAACAACATCAAAAGCTATGAAATGAAAAGGAAAACAGAGCGGGGAACTGACGGGGAGAGAAAGATGTCTTAAGGAGAGAGATGCTCCAAGCAGCTACTGACGAGGCGTCTGTGACCACGGTATTTAGCCCCAGATATCCACTGGTTCTGCTGGACCAAGTCTTTGTAGGGACAGATGGTAGCAAAACACATTTTGACTTTAAGACAAGAGACTCCAGTTTCACACCATTGTCTTTTTTGTGCCTAAACCTCACTATAAGCATAGGTTGTTTTTTTTTTGTGCCTAAAATATATTATGGTGCCTAATATCACATTGTACTGACCTGCTGAGCCTGCATGTGGAGCTATGGGGTTAACAACATACAGCGGCTATTGAATGGCATGATAGCATCTGAGGTGGGTGGGTACTCTGGCTTTTTATACAACAGAGGTTCATAGCTGCATTCAGGATTCAATGAAACGTTTGTTGAAACAATTATATTTACGAACAAGAAATATAACTTAGGCCTTTTCTCCCATAATCGTGGAGGTTGTGATAAAGGTTAAAAACGGCAGTAAACTTGGCCTGAATTAGAAAAAAAAATTGTTTCAAAGAAAAATATCATCACCCAGTTTCTTCCTAATTGAAAAAAAAAAAAGCTCCTAAAAGAAATATAAGGTGCAGGAGACAAGGAAAAACAAAAAGATCGAAAGGATTAATTTTTTATTTGCTCTTTTAATTCGAGCAAATATCAAATAAAATGTGATTCAGGTAATGTTGAGCACAATAAAGCAGCTCCCTGGCTGTTTAAAAAGAAAATCATCCACATGACAAATGGGGACTATGCAAAGAATTTATTACACCCCGGGATGACGAATTTGCATTCAGATAATGTTGGCCATAATTCATACTTTCATCTGAGAAGTAAACACATTTACCAGTTATGATTCTATGTCTCAACTTCTGGTCACACAACTGCAAGAGAGACAGATGCCTTAAAGATGAGATGTCACAATAAGGCCACTGGCACATTTGAATTTCTGCACAACCGAATTGGGCAGTTTCTCAACTGCATAATCCTGTCAGGTGATTTTATTATGCTCCCCCATCCATAGAAACAGCTTTCTAGTTGAAGAAATGGTGTATCTGTGTGTGTGTGTGTGTGTGTGAGCTGAGAGAGTGTGTGTGTCTGTGGGTGTGTGTTTGTTGATGTGTGGCCCCTTCTGCTCTGCAGTTTTAGCTCGCTGACCTACAGACAAACAGGGCAGCTCCACAGAGAGTCATGCCTTATGGCCTTTTGCAGTAAACTGTACGCGCATGCACACGTGTTCGTGTCCTGTCTGCGTGTGCGCATGCGTGTGTGCGACCCCGTATTTATTTGTGAAAGTGTTGCATTCGTGTCTCTCGGCGAATGTGCTGTGCGGCGCGTGCACGTGATTTTTGTTGTGCGTCGTTGTCGAGGTGGGTTTGTGTGCGCTCATGTCTGCCGTTGTGCGATCATTGTGTGGGGCCCACTCTGTGTTCACTATGTGTGTGATTTTTTTTTTTTTTTTATCTGCTCACACATTTAGAATGGATTTTCACATCTGCTTTGTTGGGCTGTGGCTTCGGCTCTGTTGTTGGTGCACGTTTCAAAGTTTCACATCTTTATCCACAATGTTGACACAATTATCTTTTTCTTTTTTTGCCGTAGCACCACTCTATGCCAAATTAAAAAGGCACATCTTTATTCTAAGATGCAATATCTTCTGTGTAGCACTTGGCAGGGCCATCTGCTTCTCCAAATAGGATCCAACCACACATTGTTAGTTTCCTCTTTATGCTTCGCCTGCACAAACGCCTATTGACAAGATCAGCACTGGAGCCACTTAAACTGACAGCATGCACAGTGAGCACTGAGTGGCCTGGTGGCCGGAAATAGTGATTTCTCTTCCCACGGTTGTAAGTTCAGTCCCTGCAATAGCTCATGTGCTGTGTCAGAAGGTTTGCGCTTCCTTGGAGACCACCTTACTGTCCCTTTGGAATCAGCTGGGAATTCAGGAGACTAATGTGTTTCTATAAACAACCCAATAGTTGTCCCTATACAACTAAGCCTTGTTTCGAGAAATGTCATTTTAACCACATTACGTTTACTCTGAACATAATGTAACACAATTGAATTGATGAGTTGGGTTATTTGCCCGCCATAGTATCCAATCTTGCGGCAAAATATCACGGTTATTTTTTCTGCTGTGACATGTGATCTTGCAGTACAATGTCCAGTTTGTGTGACTACAGCATTATTAAAGCGTTTCGTGGTTGCGTTTAGTTAGTTTCAGAAGTAGGTTGGGGGTCAGAGGAAGATCGAGAGCTGGTGTAACACATATTTTACACAAAACGTGTCTTATCCCTTTAAACACATCCCTAACCCTAACGTCACTGGTTTTCTTTCTGGAATAGATCTCAGGTCTCTGGCTTGACAGTCCCGTGCTTTGTCACCCTCTCCAACAACCTCCTTTCAACTGACTTTTCATTAATAAAAGTACAGTTTGCGTCATTCGCAAAATACATTGCATCAGAACAAAGTGAATAACTTTTTCAGGAGACAGGGTTGCTGTAACATTGTTTTGCAGTTCCAAATTGATCAGATATTCCCTTCCTGTTATTTCAGTCCACATGTGCTAACAAATAGAGATTGTGTGCATGCAGCTTACTTTGATTTCATTGTTTAGATTCTTTTGTAATATTAATATTAATTAAATCATTTTTTATATGGAGTATATATCCTATCCAAAGCCATTTACAAAATGCACATTAACCCATCTTTTTCCAGCTTTTGGATATTTCATGTTCATTTGTTGTTATTTAGACAGAGCATGTGGTTATTTGTCCCTGAGTTTCTATAATGAAATGATTCAGGACCTTTACTCTGTACCTAAACTTGTTCTGCCCGTTTTAGTTGAATTTTTAGAGGGATCAGAAGAAAAAGAGCATGCACACACACACACACACACACACGTGAGGCCTAAAATGGAAAAGGAAAAACACACTACACACTTCTAAACCTACTCGGTGTTTTAGCAGCAGGTGCATCAAAAAGCCGATTTATTCAAACGTCAGTGTACTCGGTTAAATAAAAGTCTATAAAAGGAAGCATCCATTGTGTTTGCTGGATGTTGTTGGGTTGGCTTAACTTCTTATGCAGATTCCAGGCAGTTCCTTAATTAGGTTTCGGTTAATTGCACACCCACAGGCGGCTTATAAGTCAATTATAGGCTAAGCTGGTCGCTGGCTATAGAAAGGACTTACACATACACTTTTGTGCTCACACAGAGCAGCACCAACCAGCATGTCTCATTGCTGCTTCATGCACGCTGCCAAAGTCATTTCCACAGTTTTGAAGTGAAATGAGGTTGTGAGTTAGAATGCATTTCTTTATATTTAATAAAACTGCTTATGTGCAAGTGTCCTACATTTACTTACCAACCTACAACTGAACAGTTGCAAAACATTATTTGTGTGATTTATTGTGACATCTTATAGTCTTATAAAAGCATGAAATATTTCATATCAATCAAGTATATGTTGGTACCACCCTGTATTCCTTGAAATGCCACACACGCTGTTTCAAGTCACACAGTACTACTGCCACAGAACAAATGGTTTATTTAAGGTGAGAGCCTGAACAACACCTTTTATCCTCCTTCGCAAGTTCAGGGAAAGATGCAGTGTTTAAGTTTTAGTGGCATCTAGCTGGGCAACGATTTGGATACACCGCCCCTCCTGTCCAAGCGCGAGCCTACAGTGTCTCGAAGGACCCATGTTGGCAAACGTCTGTGTCAAAAGTTTACACTTCCGATGACTCCTTCACAATAAGAGCCAGCTGGTTTTTCTGAAAATCAAATGCTTTTAATGTGAAGGAGTGCCAACTGAAAGTAAGCGGCTGTCTGTGTCTGTACTTTCAGAGTTTGTGTCCTCTGTAAATGTCCGCAGTTAAAAAGTTATGAAGTTAAAGTGTCGGGGTCAACTTTTTTGCCACCAGTGAGGTGTTGAACTGCACAGGGCCGTAACCTAACGCTGTTAGCTTACAGGGAGTTCGGATTTTTCTAACCAAGTTAATTACTGAACATTCATACTGTGTTTCAGTTGCTACACATAGAGAATGAACTAAGTATGAGAGCCGGGACAAGGACACATCTGTCATATGTAAAATACGCAGCTTTGGACTGATTTTTGGTTGAGGAACAAAGGCAATAATCAACTGGTATAAGGTCAGACAACCCAGTCTGATTGTGTGTCCTAATTTATGGCCAGTTTGCACTAAACTTCTTCAGTGGCTTATTTTAGATCTACATTACATTAAGCAGAACTACTTCAAAGGGAAAACACAAAGGTCCCTCTATGGAGCCTTTGTTTGGGTTGTTCATTTGGGGGCCACTGTAAGAACATGGTGACCTATGTGAAAAGGGAACCTAAACTTAAAAAAGGCTTGTTCTCAGCTAAAGATATTGAACACAAAGAATTAAACACAATTATAAATACTGTCCTCAATTTCTGCTAATAGTTCCTCCTAATCTTACACACACGAGCTTTAAATGGGCAACATGGATGATGATATCCATCCATTATCTGTAACCCCTTATCCTGTTCAGGATAGGATAGGGTCATTGGGGGGCTAGAACCTATCCAGCAGTCACTGGGCAAGAAGCGAGAAACACCCTGGACAGGTCTCCGGTCTATCTCAGAGACATATACACGGACAATTTAGAGTCACAAATTAACCTGACATGCATGTCTTTGGACTGTGAGAGGAAACCAATGCAACAGCAGAAGAAACACGCAAACTCCAAGCTTGATAAGCAGCGACCTTCTAGCAGTGATGTCTTTCCTTTCCTGTCTTCGTCCATGATGAGGCATCAGTTCATGTGGAACTCAAAACTACCTTTTGCTTTTCTGACAAGCGATATCTTGAGGTCATGGAAGCTGTACTCTCTGAAAGTCAGTGACTGCATTTACAGGCACTTAAGAAATGTAGTTACTGGAAATCTGGTATACATGGAGCAGAAGAACAACCAGATTTCTCGTCCACCTCCGACTTATTTTGGAACCCTGGCGCACCGATTCTAAATGTATAGTTACAAAAAAATGCAACTTTCAAAAAAATGTTTTGTGTTTTTGTCGCAGCAGAGCGACAGCGCAGGGGAAGAAAAGGAATAAAAAGGAGAGACGCATGCCGCGGATCCACAGCAGGAACTGATTCATTCTAAGCTAAAGATATCGCAACAACCGCTTATCCCGAGTCGGGTCGCCAGATGGGATATATAATCCTTCCGACGTGTTATACATCTACCACAGGGTCACCTACCAGTTGGGTGTAGCCTGGAAGACCTCGAGCGGTAGGCAGCCAGAGGGCTTCTTATTAAATGGCCAAACTACCTCAACTGGAGTTTCAACACGAAGGAACAGCGACTCTACTATGAACTACCTTTGGATGTCAGAACTCCGCACCCAATCTCTAAGGCTGAGCCCAGCCCCCTTTTGCAGGAAACTCATTTCGGCCGTTTGTGCTCCGTTTGTTTGTCAGACTGTAGACTGACGGCTTTAAAAACGAGGCAGCATTGCCCAATTAATGGTCTCTCATCTCACTCAGCTGTGTTTTTACCGTTTGCAGGCTTTTGTTACACACTTGAAGAGAGCTGATTAGAAACCTGGTTACTCATATATATGGCACAGAAATCTACGTTCTCTGACCAAAATCTACCAGCGGAAACCAGGTTTTCCTAATTTCCCGACCAACAACTTTGACCTGGTGACTTAAATCTACTGTATCTACTTTAATAATAAAGACACAAGTGGAAAAAAAAGTCTTTATGTTTACAACAGAACACAAGCACTTGATCTCGGAGCAGGTAGATCCAAAATAAATAAAAAAATAGCATGAGGTATGTTATCAGTCAGATAGGAGATGCATCAACTGTGTCAGCTTTGTCGGGCCAGATTTGGAACTAAATTGGAAGCTCAAAAAGTAAATATAAGAATATCACACCATCTTCCAGGTGTTGGAGCTTTTCAACGATGCAGTTTAGAGTATTGTGAACAAGACGGTTACATGTGTCAAATATTTTACCACTATCACACGTTTAAGGTGCCATTAGTGTTTCTACAAACTGGGGTCTATTGGAGCTAAGTGTGCAGTGTTAATGTAGTTGATCTTCACACTCCACCAAATGATCGTCTGATACACTCAGCTGGTCTGTGATATGTGAGGAGGAAGACGTAGGCAACACACTAATTTTCATGCTTACCACGTGTGATAGTCTGACGAATTTGGCTGCATCTACAAAATGGAATTCATACTGGAATAACATCTGTGATCATGCCGATGTCCACACCTTCAGCTGATTGACTGTGTTAGACTTTGTGTGTTATATTTTTGTGTATGAACGTGTCTGCGTGTGTTTGCGTGTGTTTGCGTGCGTGAGCAGCTGCCAGGTCGGGCTTGTCATCGCCCTGTCAGCTCTTCTCTCCACACCTCACATCTCTTTCTGAAAGATCATTTCTCTGTCATATCGTCATATCCACTGGCTTCAGCACACAGAGGATAGAATATCCAAAACCTCAACTCATACCTCACACATAAATAATTTTAGACCCTTTAAACACATTTGAAATTTGTAAGCATTTGTTGTAGCCGGTGCACTTTAAGTGGGCGGTTTCAGCGGTTCAGTGTGTTGCTTAAGGACACTGACGGCACAGGACAGGGTCTCCAGGAACAAGGTTTTTTTAATCGCATGTTAAACCAATTCCTGGTTACCAAAGAAACCTGATTTTCTCTAAGTAACCTGGTTACTTTAATACAGTGGTTCTCACTCTGGGTCTTCAAGGACCTGTGCTCTGCTTATTTTCCACGCGGCTGTTCCCACGGCATCAAATTGTCGTGGTCTTGGAGGGTCCAATAGTTACGCCAAAAGGGTCCATGTGTTGTAATGACGTGTCATTATCTGACACTGTGGGACGAGAAGGTGATGGAAAAGTGCCATAATCAATCACATTATGTTTACATTCACAAAAAAAGCCCATAGAATTGAAATCAGCAAAGATTCCGTGAAGTCAATTGATGTTTGTATGAGCCAAGTGAATGTCGCATTCCTAGAAATCCTGTCTAGTGTTAGATGGAGTCTGGGAAGTGTTTGTGTATGATGGTTATAAAAATGAAGACGCAAAAAGATGACCAGAAATAAAGCCAGGTACACACACATTTACTGTCTATGTTAAAGCCATGTGGAGTTTTCATGTGTTTTTTCCATGTGTTTTCATGATTCCTCAGCTGGTGAGCAGCCATTTCACAATGGAGCTTTAAAAATCCGAATCTCAATGACTCGGTTTATGAAAACGGTAATTTGGTTAACTGACAGCTACACAGCGCACACTGACACACACACACACACACACACACTCGAGCTGTGATAGTCTCAGGCACCAGTCTGAGTCATTCTCATTTTATAACGGAGCACATATCCAAGCAGTTAAAAGCTGCTGATGGGAAGATTTTGCTGGACTGTTGGATTACTTGGGTTTCACTGACAAAGACGTCAGACTGCTGTCAAGACTGGTACCAAATTTGTGTGTGTGTGTGTGCGAGAGAGAGAGATGTGGAGGGACATGGTAAAGTGGAAGGTGTGTACATGCATGGTCATGTAAGAGTGTGTTCATTTACACCAGTGGGCAGACTGCATGTTACTGTGTGTGACGTATGTTCCAGTTCCACTGCAGCTTACCTGTGTACTGAAGCATGGCCACACAGTGAGATGACAGAGATTTTTTTTTAATGCCAGTTATGCAATGAAGCATTGAGAGCTGAATTGGGGGAGTAGAAGGATAATGAGATATATAGAGAGAAACATAAGAGATGGAACAACAGGAGGCACAAGGAAAGAAATTTGAAAGTAAAAAAAGAGACTAACTGCAAGATAAAAATAACAACTACTCTGGATATTTTTCTGGACCAAAGCAAGTGTAATGAGACTCTTTTCTCGATGTGTTTGGCCAAATGTGCATATTTTAGCTAAACACCGAGTTGACAGCTCAATTTTTCACTCACAGGACTATTGATCTATACACAACAGAATCTAATCCGGCCTTTACCTTTACCTATCGTAGAGAGTAGTGCAGTCAAGGTTTTTATGACCCGTTCTTTTTTACACCGCTGTGTAATCAAAGTAAAACAAATTTGCAGTTGACAGTTCATTGTCACAGTTATTGTGATTAAAAAAAAAAAAAGATGATCCTTCAGGTTTGGTATTGGGCCAATTTGGTCACAATCCTCACTTCACTGCTGTGGATCTTAACCTACGGGCCTCTAGCTCTCTCTGCCCATCCTTTGCCTAGCGTGCTGCCTACAGACAAAACATGCAGTAGATTTATGAGTCTGCATTGATTCTGTGCGGAGCCTCTGCATTTACAAATCGCCAAACAGCGTCAGTGCCACTGTGGCACATGTTTGTGGTTTGAATGACTGCAGCACAGAAAAGAGAGCAGACATAGGAGGAGATGGTCTGTGTGGTCGTTGAACTGATTGAGGTAGAAGGACCAGGAGGACCAGTCCCAGTTGTTGCAGTCTGCATTTTAGGGGAGGTGCATCTACACCGTTACCTTTGAAAGAGCTACAGTGTGGATTTGATGCCGAGCCATAAATGCAGCCATACAGAGCCGAGCAGAGAGGAGGTTTGTGACACAGCACCAGTATGTTAAATCCAGTTAAAAATCTGGTCAATGGAAAATACTTTTTAAACTTTATACAAAAAAGGAATTACAAACAACTTGCACAAGTGCTGAAACTTTTTCTTAAGTATTGCAGAGTATGTTTGATTTACCTGGATGTTTTTTATTTCTTATCTTTTTGTCTTTATCCCATGTTCAACAAAAAAAGGAAAAAAAAACACTTGTTTTCCAAGGACGCTTTCCAAAAGACGCAGAACTACTAAGAATTGAATTGCAGATTTTGTTTCATATTTTCTCTGAATGGTTACATAGTGAACTTAAGCTTCTTTGGCAACATGGGGGGAAATAGTTTTGATTGCATTTATCCAAAAAAAAGGGAGAGATATTATATTTCTGATTGGTAGCTTCAGTACCAGCTTTGTTATTATCATTGAAAATCTGTGAGAAAGTCAGTAAAGAAACTCTTAAAAAAGTGTCAGCGTCACTAAACTGTTTAGGATTCTGCGTTGAAACTGGGACTCTGTGCTCATTTTCCAGCTGAACTCTATCTACGTCGGCGATGCCAGTGCAGTTTGTCACTGAACAAAAGAAGAAGCTCTATCTGCCTCTATCTATCCGAGACATCTTATCTGACCCCGCCCCAGGAATGAGAGAGCTGTAAACACAAGAGAAAGTGGTGTTTTTTTAAATGTCTGTCTCTGTCTGAGAAACTGTCTGATTGGATCATTTATTTCTGGAGGAAGGCTTATTAAAAACCCAAAACAGAGACAGCTGATTGAAATCATGTTTCTTTGCTCATTTCTGTAAAAATGTTTTCAGGGTGTGTCTGGTTGTTGGTAAAGTATAAGATTCCTCGAGATTCGTCTTGAGTTTTTTTCCGACTACAACGATATTCTGTTCATTAAAAGTAGAAAGACAAACACTGTACCGACACGGTAGTAATTGTCAAAGGATGCAAACATTTGTTGTTCAGCATTAAAAAGTCTTAAGTTGATCTTTGAGCAGCCTTTGAAGTTTAACCACCGAAATCTAATCAGTTCATCATTGAACCAAGGTGGGTTTGACGCCTAAAGGAGTGACATACTATATAAAGTGAGGAGGTGGACGGTACATCAAGACACAGGTGACTGGGGGGTTCAAGTGTATTGCAAGACATTGTCTGCTTTAATAAGCATTGTAACACAAGTGAATATCTTCCCCATCGAAAGGTGGTTACTATAATGAGGAAGTACATTACGTGTGATGTCATTTGTGTAACATTTTGTTTTTATGTAATTTGTCTCGTGTCTTAACTTTGCCCTGAAGTTTTTGTGCCGAACCCGAACCCATGTTGTCTCTTAACGTAACCTTACCATGAAAAGTCGCTTGCTCTAACCCTAATGCACTTTTTGGGGGTATGTAAAGTCGTTCCCGTGGCGTCAAATACTGGTGATCCTGGAGCATCCAATAGTAATGGTACCCGTGGGGTCAAATTCATACGCCGAGGGACATAAAAAGCTGCACAATTTGACCTCTTGGGAAGGGTCATTATCAATGCTGTGGGATGATGTGTTGGATACAGTTGTTACTTTATTTTTCCCATTGTTCATACAGTATGTCTACGTACTACGGTTCTCTTGTACTTCTACCACTATTTCCATCACTGCTCCACATCAGTCAGTCGTCAGTCCTATAAAACCAGTCAGTAAAAACTTGATGCAGAAAAGGACAATGCAAGTTACATTGTTACGGAAAATTACAGAGGGGCCTGCGGACGAATTGAAATAGCTCTATAACGATTTATAGAAATATTGTGTGTGTATTTGTGTGTGTGTGTGTTTGTGTGAGTGCAGTTCCAGACCATTGTGATACACGGAGTCATGGTGTGATTTCCGATGGAACAACCTCAATTATCACTGAATTCCCCTGCTGCCATTTATCAGACAATAGGTGAGTGAGAGCTTTGCAGGGGTGTGTGTGTGTGTGTGTGTGTGTGTGTGTGTGTGCATCAGATGGTCCCTTTTCAGAGAAGAAGTCGATAACAGGCGTACTTTCTTTACAACCAGCCTACCCCTCGTCTTTTCAGTCTTTTCTACGTCTCGCTCTTTTCTCATTCATCTCTCTCCCCTGGTTACAGCTGGTCAATAAACTACTTAATTTCCATCATTTCCTGTTTCTCTTGGATTTGACTTTGCATCCTGACTGTTTCAATGTTGTTTCAGATTCTATTGTGCTCGTCATTGTTCTATTCCATCCTCATTTACATTTTTATTTTTTTTAATTTTTTTTCCTCCTTTGGCACTTTATTTTCTTTCTCCAAACATCAAGAGGGACTTCTTTTCTGCTGGAAAATGGACAAATTTACATGACAAATACCAGTGCTCAATGGGATATTCTGAGTTAAACCATCATGCTGTTGTATGGTTATTGTTTTACTAAGCCCATATTGACAAGTTGGCAAAAAAAAAAAAAAAGACTTTAATCAGGTAAATCCTAACCAGATCGGTTTTGTACTTGCAGCTAATGAAGTAGCTTTTGTGACTAAGCCTGGCAATTTTGTACTAATCAACATGAGTTTGCACCTGAGGGGTGTAGCTCAGTTGGTAAATGCAGTCAACTCAGTTGACCCTGGCCCATGCTGTATGTCAAAGTGTCTCTGGGCAAGACACTGAACCCCTAACAGCTTTTTTTTTAAATTTATTTTTTTGTCCTTTCAGCTTATTCCATGAGTTCAGGGTCACCACAGTGGATCATTGTCCACATGTTGATTTGGCACAGTTTTTACACCGGATGCCCTTCCTGACACAACCCTCCCCAATTTCTCACAGCTGGGGAGGGGGATGGGCTGTTCACTTTGATCGAACCACTCACCTTGTGGTCCGTGGACGACTGCCCTTACCAACTAAGCTACAGCCGCCCCCCTAGCTCCCTGGCATCCTGCGTAAAATGGAAAAAAAAAAACTGTGCCAAATCAACATGCGGGCAACGATCCACTGTGTCGATCATTTTGTCCAAGAAAGGACCAAAAAAAAATAAAAAGGGATTTGCACCTGACCTAAGCTTTTCATGGAAAAAGGCTGTTAGCACTGTTATTACTAAGCATTTAATGCAAGTCACCTTGATTCTTTTAGCACTTGCAATAGATCTGACTGCAGCAGCCTCTGTTGATGAAATGTGTTCATCAATGACTTCTCTTTGTGTGCAACCACAGCATTGTACACGTTGCAAGGCACTTTACCCCCAGTGCCACGCAGAACATCATATCAATTGCTTTTCAAGTCCTTTGGCAGCACTTGTTGCAGACTTCCCACCTCTCCTGGTGCTTCACATTGACACTAGCTCCCTAATACCTGCAGTATATATACAACAATCGAGAAATTAGACATTTCTTCTGTCCTTGTTGCAAGTGCACCTATTATTTGTGTTTCACTTTAGGGAAAGCAACACCACAAGTTGTTTTCAAGCTCTCATCAGCAGCTCTTGTTCAAAGCGAGTGTAGGTCAAATCTGTGCAAAGGTTGCAGTGATAAGTGAATAAAACTGGAACGTTGAGCATAATTCACAGATAAGGTTGAATTGGTGTTAATTGATAAAATTAACAAATACGTGTTTGAATTAAAACCATATCTCTCTGAATCTACAGTAAGTGAGTTGTTTTTCTGCCTTGGCCTATTATTGTACTATGACAATAAAGATCTGGTACATGAAATACTATAGAGGCAGGGTCCTAAGAGTTTCATCAAACTGCGTGGTCAGTCGTGGCTGTCTCATAACCATCCTGATCTGACTTATTAGATTAGTCTGTTTCTGTGTATTTTCTTTCTTTCGTTGTCTCGTTCAGGTGCACATTTACTGTATAGCACTGCAGTAACACCTAATATAATGTAGTTTTGCAGTATTTGATACATGTTTTAGAGCTGAAGAAATCCACTGTCCCACTGGTGTCACTGATTTCTTTTCAGCTGGCTTTATTTAGCTAATGAAGCTGAAATTGATGCTAGAAGTTCCCCTGTTACTGCAGTAAACGAACAGAGCGCTAATGGAAATCCATGAGAGCGGAACACTCGTTATACACAACTGTTGGTATACACACACACACACACACACACAACCAAAAACTCACAAGTACTTGCTATACAGATTTAGACTTAGAGCATTTAAAAAAAAGCTATGACCTAATGCATTCTGGAACACACACACACAGATGTTTGGTCATCAGGCCACTGTGCCCAACATGGCGTCTGTGCATGACGCCATGTTGCATCATGCATCATCTACACATAGGGTGAAAAGGGCAAGTGGACTGTTGAAGCCGTGTGTGTGTGTGTGTGTATGTGTACCTGAGTCTCCTTGTCGTTCCTTATAAGGCCCTACTAGAAAAAACCTGCTTCACTTAAAGTCAAGTTATTTTTTTAGCCATTTGCACAGGTTAAGAAGGATTTATCATATCACAACCACAAACAGTGGACAAAGAATCCAAAGGGAAAAAAAAGGCCCCTCATAATAGAGATTTCCAGTAACGTAAGTGCATGTAAACCCAGTCAGGGAACAAATAGTGCAGCAGTGTTTTTAAATCTTAACTATGTGAGATTAATAATATGAAAGCACACATCTAACCCTAATGTTTGTTTAGGGCTGGACACAAAAACATCAGGGGTAGTTAAGGTTAAAATTAGTCACTAATTAATATGTTAGTGTTAATTGAAAGAATTGCAGTCTGCCTTAAAAATCTGTACTTCCTTAACGACGTGATGTTTGAAAACCTAAATAATCTTTGTACTTGGATGGGATTGTACCCTGGTCTCGTGTGTTGAAAGTGTTGTGCTTGGAGAAGTGTCGGAGTGTCACATTACTGCCACTAGCTGTCAGCAAGCGGTGAGATGTATTTCTTAGTTTTTTACACTGTTAGTGTCAAAGTATGTTTGTGTTTTTTGCAAAAGGCAGACAAACATTGTCCTAATGCACCAGCAGGAAGTATTATGAAACTGTGTAGTAGGCAGAATTTTGGGAATAATGCCATGTGTCCCACTGTACACCAATGCCAAGCCGGTGTTGGAGTAAAAAGCCTTAAGAGTAGGTGGAACAATAGGTCTTTAAAATGTGTGTATGTGTATTTCTTTTTAAAGTTTTATATTCATTTATTCCGGAGACAACAACAAAGCAAAGACCCAAACATGCACTGGATAAAATGAAGTGTTGTTGTGTCACATTTTGACACTGGTTGGAGTTCGGAGGCTTGGCTTTTGGTCTTGCAGGCAAACTGTTTGCTTGTGTTGGTGGTTAAAGATTTTGAGCATCCTTGTCACTTTATGTTAGCAACTTACGGTACGTGCTTTCTAGTTATCGTGGTCGTTCTTTGAATGGAAGACTGAAGTAGTGATTATGCTTTGCTCTTTGCAGGGCTTCATCAGTTGATAGTGTCTGATTTTATTTGGCTGAATACAATGTAAATTTAGCTGTTTAAAATATGTATTTGCTTTCAGCGTGACGACTCATCTTTTCAAATGTTAGAATGTTTGTTTGTTGCATTTGGTTTTGGGGACATTAGCTATTGTCTAAATAACTGTCAGAATGGTCACATGGTCAGAGAGTATTGGAATATTTAATAACTGTCCAATAAACACAGGACCAAATTTCTTTTTTTTTTTTTTTTTTTATGAAAGTATGTCGGTGAAGCTTCTCAATCACTCACCTTTCAATGAGGAGGACAAGAGATTGAACGAAAGTACAAATCGGGTCATCAGCCTTCAATGGCGGCAGCAGACAGATTCCAGTGGCAGCCATGCATGAGTACACAGCTGCAGGGAGGACACACACACACACACACACACAGATTAAAACATGCCAGGATGCATACAGATGACTTGCATTTGTTTAACTCAGACAGACAAGCAGATCCAAGTTCACACTATAAAGCCACGTACACACACACACACACACACACACACACATCTCTATTTTTTGATCTATGGTGACATTGGCAAATAACAGCGTGACAAGGTGAGAGAGGGAGACAAAAGCGTGAGGCCGATGATGGAAAGGATAGGATGGCCGCTCTAAGAAAGAGATGTGACACTGTGACTCTGAACAGAAAAAAGAAACCAAAAAGTGACCAGTGAGACTTGGTACAGAGTGTAAGGGAAGAAAAGATGGATGTAAACATGAGGGGGGAGTGAAAATACAGGGAAAATACAAAACTACTGGACAGAGAAGATATACAACGTTCTAGTAATTGGAAAGCAGGATAAAGTTGTGAGGTAAGAAACAACCAAGGGGATTCTGGGTTCAAATCTTTGATGAAAGGTGCAGTTGTTCAATATGAATAATGAATTATAATGGTCACTTGGGACCAGAGATGCTACTGGGTTTCAAAAGAAATGTCCAGGGAGAATTTGGATCTTCTTTATGGTAAAAAGTGAAGCGATGAATGAGGAATGACAAATATGAATATGATGAAATAATACCATTCTACGGTGGCCCTGAAAGGTCAAAGCACTGCAGTTTGAGAAAACGCTTGCAAATAGACAAAAAATCTTTCTGAAACTACGTTTACAAATCTAAATGTCTAAACCAAACATTTTGTGGTCTTTAGATTTTTCTGGATGGGTAGATATTTCAGGACAATGCCAGTGCTCATTCTGGCAGCGAAGATGTGTCTCTTAATAAAAATCACCAAGCACATCATGAAGAACAATGACCATAGAGTGTTGAGCAGCTGAAGTCTTGGATCCAGAAAGTATTGTCTTTGTACTATTGTCAGATTAAACTAAACACATCACGGATTGTAGTTTTTGGTTGATTTTAGAACCAAAGTGTCAGCGTTTGTGGAAACGTGGTTTGTATTTTGCTCCAAAAACAAGTCGTAAACGTTCAGCTCAATCGCGGCCTGCACCGAATAGAGACTAGTGTGTTTTAGTTTAACGCCACGTACATGTACATTTTATAACACTTTGACTTTTTATAACACTTTTGCAGCCCTGCTGCATCTTCAGCAGTATTTAGAGAGAGATTTTGTGACATTTTGACAGGTTTTACATTGTGTGGCATTATCGACTTCCACATGGATGATGAGAGACAGGGAAAATCTGTACTGGGAAAGAGAACAGACACACAGACACAGAGCATCTAACCTCGCTTATCTTATTTGTGATGTGCACCGACTTCCTTGCTTTTATCTGCTGTTTTTGTTTTTTTTTTATGTTTGTTTTGTTTTATCTGCATTTGTTGTTCTCTGATCTCCGTAAAGCACTTCCTGACAAATCTGTTTGATAAAAGCACTTTAGAAATAAATCAGACTCAGCGTGCCGATGAGAACAAGGGGGAAGGGGATAGAGAGCCAGACGTTTCAGAGGGAGGACACGAGATAGAAGAGCAAAGTCAGACAAGAAGCAAAAGATGAAGATTGAAGCAGCAGAGATTAAACCGTGGATCAGATAGCAGGGTGGGTGACGTTTTAGAAGGAGCAGCAACTTTGTTTTCCTCACAGATGCCATTTGTTTGCTCTTGAGCTCAGTAAGAAGTGAAACTTTTATTAGTGCCTTCATTTAAAGAGTCTGGAAAGGTGTCAATCAGTTGAAGTGTTTGTTAAAATGCAAATAATGTCGTTGTAGGTGGGTAGTTAGGAACAGGTTGGACATTTGTGTTGCTTCTTCATAAAAAAATGTCTAATTTTACCAATTCCAGCACATGCAGAACGGAACCCTGGGTGAATCAATCCAACGTGTGACTGCGCCGTGTGCAGGTCTAAACCAAGAAAAGAAAATATAATTATCATAATAATAGGCTGCCTTACTTCCTGACTGTTCTGTCAAAACCTGCAACAGCGTTCAACTGCTGCTAATGCAGACAAGGCAGGGAAATGATGCAACTGTGTGAGTCAATGTGCACGTGGGTCCCCAGTTTGTTAGGCCATGAAAATGCGAGCAGAATACGTTACATATGCCAGTTTGTGACTCCGGGAGTGGAAACAGAGTCACGCCACCAAGTGGGACTGTTTAAGAGAGAGAGACGCAAACATAAAAGTGACGTGAGTGACCCGTCATACGTCCCTATTTCCTGTCTCCCCCCCCCCCCACACACACACACACACACACACAGACACAGCCACGCTCGGTTTCTCACAGCTAATTAAGAACTACAGATCGGCCTGTTTTGTTCTTGCTAATGCATAATTTTTTTGTCCTCTTTCAAATCACACGCCTGAGCGGTTTAGTAGCACTCTAACCACCGACGCAGAGCCCACATGCTGTAATTAAAAATCCCCGTCAAATAAAGCCCCAAAGATCCCACTTTAGCTAATAAACTACACCTTTTTTTACGGTCAAAGGTGAGAATTTGCTCAACGGAACGACCAGGTCTTCTAAAAATTACATTCCTACACAACTAAACTGCAAACGCGATTGCGTTTCCTCGGAAAATATAATGTGAGTGACGTTACGTTTTCTGTGAATGCAATGACAACATATTGTAATGTGACGTACATGGTGAGTTGCAAATATGTTAATACTGAACATAATGAAATGTTGCCGGACACATTTTTGTTCGCCAAAATATCTGATCTTGCAGCAAAAAATCTGGTTTCGTTTTCTGCCGTAACACAGGATCCTGCAGCACAATGTCCAGTTTGTTTGACTACAGCATTAATAAAGCATCTTATAGTTGTGCTTAGGCAGTTACAGGGGCTGGCTAGGGTCTCAAGAGGATCGAGTGCTGGTGTAACAGACGACAAATCTTTGCACAAAACACGTTTTATTGCTTTTAAACAAATCCATGATCTTGCTCTAACCAACAACTTATGAACATCTGTTTCAGATACTAAAGTTTTGATGAATTCATAGAACACACATGCTGACGTACGGCAGTGATCTTAGGTGCTAATGTGTGTTGCAAAATGTGCATTATGTGCTGCCTACGTGGCCCTGTGCCATTCAAAATGCCACATTGTGTGTCTGTGGCCTAGAAGAGAGCTCTGCACTGAAGCCGTTGTCATAATTCAAAGCTCACAACTTCTTTCAGCTGAAGAGATGAGTTCATCCTCAAGGGCTAGCACTGGAAAGCATTCCACTTTTCGTCAGCAATCATTTTATACGACAGAGGGTTGTTTTCCTGCTCTTGTTAGTTATCTCATAGTGGAACATTCTTCCTGTCTGTGGGGACAGTTTGGTCAATATAAAGCCGGACAGTCTGTCGATATCTGTCATCATTAAATATGTTTGTGTGTTCTCACGGGGTGGGTATCTTTGAAATGTGAGGTCAGGTTTGTGTGCTTTGGCTTTTGGCTGGAGCTGTTGTTTGCGCTTTTTTATTTGATCCTGATTTGTTCTGGCTTTTTCCCCTTCTTTGTTTTGAACCGCTTTCTTTGCATTTCTTTCTTAAATAAACTGACTTGAATCCCAATTTAAGAACAGGGCAGAGGAAGAGAAGAATCAGGGCACATGTCAAAGATGTAAACGTGAAAATCTCGTTATAAAAACGAATTAGGCTGAAGTAATTTTAAAACTACGGTTGAAGATGTAGCTTTCGCAGAAATTCACTCACAGTGATTTATTCAAAGTTTACATGTAGAGAGAAACTTTTTTTTTTTTGCAGGACGACCCTTAAGGCACATTAACACGAACGATTATGTTGCAGCTTTTTTTCCCCAAGATGCCGTTTATATATGCAGTTTGTGTTTTATTGTGAATTGTCCCTTTCGGGCCTCTGTCTCAGGAACCATATGCTTCATCATCTGCTTCACTGTTGGTGTCAAATGAAGCCGTTGCCATATAGAAGCATTAGCACTGTGCTCTGTCTTTTAAGTGATGCTTTAGATTTGCAGGATATGCAGTTTTGTTTTAATTTTACTTCACTTTATTACAACTGCTCTTTTCTGGATAATGTTTTCTGGCTCATGTCGGTCACATTAGAGAAAACATAACCATCAGCACTAACTTACTTTTCCTGTAAAAGAGCCTAAGCATCGCTCTTGTATCACTGCCGCATACTGACAGAGGTGGATGAGGCCCTTTTTTCCAGGCAGGCCGGAGAAATCTTGATGGGAAATTAATGAGTGAAGCCTTGGGCAAGGCTCTAATCTCACTCCAGTGGACTGCTGTTAAAATAGATGTAGGACATAAAGCTACTGTAATTATGTTGAATTAAAAAAAGACATTGACGTACAACTGTGACAGAGTACTTGATCTTAAAATTAACACAGCGATTGATGCCATAAGATCAACACGAAAACAGAGCCAACTCATCAAACATGGGAATTTCATGATGCTGCTGTCTGTGCTTGAACATGACTTTGTCTCAACTCATTAACGAGGTGTTAGGTGTTAGTCTTCATCTAAATACTTTTGGAATCTAATTCTGCTCTATTAAAATTAAATATGCTGTATATGGTCCATACTGTAGGAGCAGCACGGTGGCAGAGTGGTTAGAAGCTAGAAGGTCCCCGGTTCAAATCCACCTGTCAGCTGCAGCCTTTCCGAGCGGAGTTGGCATGTCCTCCCAGTGCTTGCGTCAAACTTGGTTGATTTGTTTTGGTCTGGTTCCATGTGGAATTTCTCCGTTGTCACGAGCCCAAATTGACTGAGGTGAAGGTGAAAACGCTGCAGGGTTTTCACACAACAGGCACAGAAACGAGAAATTGAATGCTCCCAGCAAAGACAAAACCCCGGCAACAAAAGGGCCATGAGCTCATCCTTCCATGGATTCTTTGTGCAGTTGCCAGCTACGGAGCTTGAATATAAACTTGAAAGTTTAGTTAAATGCTAAAGAAACCCTTTTTAGAGTCGGATGAACTAAACTTGTCTTTTTTGAGACAAATAAAGCGAATCCCACTTGCATCACCTTAACTCTCTTTGATTTAATTCAGTATGTATCAGCAGACTTTAGCCTGCCCATCTGCTCGTCACTGACAGTAAGTCAGGGACTGTAGTGACGAGTCCCTGGGCCATGCATCCAAAGCCAAAGGGCTTCGAAGAGACACTTTTATTTATTTTTTCTTAGCTGCACCCTTGGTAACATAAACACACACACACACACACACACACACACACATATTAGGCTTTCAAACATAAAATGTAGCTCACTGACAGGCATTTGCATAAATTTGCACAAGCAGTCAATACTATCGCACACAAGGGGACTTCAAACACACACAACCTAACACACACTTGTTCCTTATCAACATACATGTATACACATATTAAATGTTGTCTTATACACGTTGCAAACCAACAGACATGCACAAATACACATATACTCAGCCTACAACCTACACACACACACACACACACTCTGTATGTTGATTGCCATTGGCTGCTGCATCACTGACAACCCCAGACGTTTCATTTACATAAAGCACAGGGCTGATGCACCTTTCCCTTGCTCTGCTCCATAGCGGAATGATTGGCAGTAGCTCGTACGCAGCCAGATGCTGAAATGTGACTGAATTCAAAGGAGCCGCTGGCCCTCGACCGCTCTCAGGGCTACAAAGCTCCACTCAATTTCACCATTTCATGTAGATCCAATTTATTTTTTTGGGCATTTCTGGATGATGTCATTTTGATGGATGCACACTGAGATAATACAAGTTTGCGCACAGATGCCAAACGTCACCACATTCGAACGTCATTTAAATCATTTAGCCCTTTCAAAATGATTGGTGTACATGTCTCCAAATAGATGCTGTACACAATAATCAAGTAAACTGTGCATTTTTGCCTTTCACATTAAATCCTAAAGTACTTGGAATAAGGTCTGGAATGAGTGTGAAACAGCTTTCTGTTGTTATTGTGATGAGGACTTTACGTACAGTACGTACCACACTGCAATAACATTGAGGAAGAAGGGATTTTATTCTTAACATGACATTTTCCCTAAACCTAACCATGTTTATTGAGTGGCTAAACCTAAGCCGTGTGCCTAAACCTAACCAAACCATGATTTTCACAGCTGTAATCCAGCTGTTTTCAGCATTTAGGGTGGAAAATAATGTTGCTCTTTCACCAAAAACTCCTGGGAGTCATATGACGGACGAATGAATATGAGTGATTCCAGAGGCATAAAAAAAGTAAGGCTTTGTCCAGCACCTCTGCGTTACATGCTGACGCCCGGTGATCGACGCTTGCTTACAATAGCACAGCAGCACACGTGTGATGTTGTGTTTGTAACATTTTGTTTTTTATGTTTTTAACCTGAAGTTTTGGCGCCTAACACTAACCCAAGTTGTCTCTTAACGGAACTTTACCCTGAAACTGTTTTCCCTAACCCTAACGCAGTGTTTGCGCAGAGCTCGTTCTCGTGGCGTCAAAACGAGCACCAAATAGTACCTGTGGCGACAATATGATATGGCTGCCACATTTGGCAGGACCAAAGTGAGGAGGGTAGGATGGGTAAGAGGGCTTTATTACATGTATGACGAGGAAAATCACTCCAAAGCAGGACACAATGACAGACTAAAGAAAAGCTGTGAACACGGACAAAGGTATTAAACAGGTACTAAATGAGGAAGGGGAAGCCAAAGAGTTAAGACATAAAACTGATTACAAGAGTGAGGGGATCTTAAACTGAGCAAGATAACGGAAGCAACGGCATCAATACAGGGGAAACTAATCCCTACGAAGCTGGAATGACCTGGAAGGAAAACGCATTCACAAAACTACTGGGCAGAATATGATTGAAGACACATAGATGAAGACAAAATGGGAAAACGGACTGCGAGAAAACACACTCCGACGCTCGGGATCGTAAATGAAATGCCTGGTAACTAGGAAGAAACTCTTCTCTATCTCTTTGAGATATTCAGGATTCAGAAAAATAAACCCCACGATTCAAAGTAGTGGAAGTTTGTCTGGGAAAATGAGATGAAAGTTTGGTTTTGTCGTCCAACAGTTAGCAGTTGATGCAGTGCAATGGCACTAATGCAAGGACAAATTTACGAAGGGGGATATCAGCAATGAGTGTTACACTGCAGATAACAAAATATTAAAATTGGCACAACTTAATAAAACACAGCTCTTTAAAAAACTAAGACATCTCTCTCTCTCTTTAGTCATGAGCTGAAATCCCACCTCGCAGCCTCTCCTCCTTCCTCTCTTTACTCCCTGCTGTCAGGGTAATAAGTAAAAAAGGAAAACAATAATCCAATGAACGGAACAAAATCACACACTAATACATAAAAAAAAATGACTGAAACAGTGTGAAAGTGCAGTTATATATTTATTTCCTAGCGTTACATCACTTCTGTGGGCCCCACAGGCGGCTTGATTAGCATAATAATTAAGCAAGAGCTGTAATGCACTGTTTGTTTCTATATTGCTGTAGACTGCAGTTGGTTTTGAAGTTTCACCCCCTCCACACACACACACACACACACACACACACACACACACACACACACACACACACACACACTTCCCTAAGCAAGAAATTACTGTGCATTTAGACAATGGGAAAGAATTAGCACAGCTACATTTTTATTTCCAGTCTCCTGTATGCGTGGCAGTTTATTATCAGTGTGTGAAAGCACCTCTGACACCGTGTGTGTGCTCACACGTGCGTGTGTCACTTTCTCATTATACGCAGTGATTGACTGAGACGGAGAGAGTGAGATTATGAGAGAGTGAGGAGGGACGGTGAAGTGTGTGTGTTGGGGCAGATTGGGAAACCGTTCATTAAGAAATTAAGAATGAGGATTCAATCAGACCTCAGTTAAACTAATGTTAGTCTTCTCTGTCGCCCACCCCCCTCTTCCCCCCCCCTATCAGGGATGTTTGCATAGATTGATGGGATTTATAGTGAACTGCAATAAGAGCATGACGTGCTCGGTAATGAATTGATTAGCATTTAAATAGCTGGGATAGCGCAGGCTAGTGAAGACGTGGACTGTTAAGGGTGAAAGGTTAGAGTGCGTTCGCATCAATTCATACACAGAAATGGAGGCTGGTGCAGACTAAGAAACAGACGTGTCAGTAGATGATGAAAGAATTAATTAACGATCTGGATACAGGCACTAAGAGACTCAACAAGGGGGAAGCTGACCAGCTATAGAATCAGACTAAAATAAGGAACACAACCACCAAAGCTCAGACCAACGGTAAACAGACAAGAGAGTCGTAATGGAAAGAGTCAGTAGTCCGATTAACACGAGACAGGCAAACCAGAAGGCACTGGGGAGACGAGATGAGGATCTGCCAGGAAACCCAGGGAAGAGCTGGGTCTAAATAGGCAGGGGAACAGGTGTAACTTGAACGGAAGCTGGTGGAATCATCTGGGAACCGGAAGTAGGGGAAGGGCTAAAAAAATAAAAGTCCCGCACAGGAAGTACATTTGAAGGGCCAGAACACGACAGTAGCAGCCATGGGCACCTTTTATTACTGTAGCTTATAATGCTGCTGATGCACAGCGCGAGCTGTAAATTACTCTGGGTGATATTCCCAAAACGTCAGCGGTGTTGGATTAAAACGTTGGCCAAAGGTTTAAATGTCGCAAACTTTCTCCGGAAGGTGAAACTAATCAGGAGTGAATTACTGTCACTCATTGTGCAGATCGCTAATTATGTGCAAGCCTCCATATCAGATCTGATTAATGCGTCACTCTGATTTATTGGTAAATCCAAGCTATTAATTGTTTTTAAATCAACAGGGAACAAGCGAAGCTTACGCATTACAAATCCAGGAAGTCAAACTTCATCAGCTCATATCAAATGCAGACATATATTGGTGCGTGCTATTATTTTTTATTATAAGGATTAATTCATTATTTTTAATTATCATCTCATTAGCTCTAGAGCTGGAAATGTGAAAGTTAATATTATCACTAGTGGAATAATCTGCATTTCACTGCTACTCTGAATACAACTATGATACCATTACCCCTCATAATTAAACCGTAGTTGCTGTGCTATTGTCCGCTTTTAATAAAAAGACCCATTAGGTGATTGCTGACTCTACTTCTACTAGAAGTAGAAAACATTAATGTTAAAGATGCAACATGCACCATAAGCCATTGTTGTTATGCTCTTGTACCATCTGCTACGCTCCCTTCAGGCTCTGCACATCACCACCAGTGTTAGACACGATCAAATGGAAATAAATAAGAATGGTGAAACAATTCGTAACCGGGCAGAGGCAATTAAAAACGCTCCGTAAATGCATAAATGTGTTGTAGTGTGACTTCATAGATGTCAACAGAACGGATTTAAATCAGATTTCCACATCCTGGAAGCTTTCTTTACACTATGCTAAATGCTAGGTGCTATTTAGCCGTTGATTACCATTCAACAACTAAAACTCACGTCATACTACACACGGTTTTCCCACTCAGGAAAAATATTCCCACATAATTTTCACAAGCTGGAATGGAAAGAAAAGGATCATCATTATTGGATAAACAATGAATGAATGATTATTATCATTTTTAGAATAAATATTACAGTACTACAGTGAATACTTCTGTTTATGAATAATTGCGCTTTTTTAAATTTAAATCCCGTACATTAAGCTGGTAATTATTAACTGCAGCAGTGTATAATATTTTCTTGTCCGATATCGATCAGATATTTAGATTTTCTGGGAATTCTTTGAATTTCCTGGAATGTGTCCAGGAGATTAGATGAAAAATACAGGAGCTGTAAGATAAAGGTAAAATCGCTTTGATCTCCACTCATTTTTATAGACGGCATATTTATGTCTGACAGCAGCCAGAACAAAACCAATCTTTGACTCCATAGTTCAGCCAGGAAATCTTTACCTGGCTTAAACAAAACCCCTCAAAGTAAGAAGGAAGCAGTTACACACGCTGACTGATTTTAAGCTGTGTTCGTGTCTATAATGTCTGCTTGTGTTTCGACTCGTATGAATGTTCGAGTCCTTGTCTATGTGTGTGTTTGTGTTCCCTCACGCGGAGCAGGGCCGCTCAGCTTGTAATTCTCTTTTAATAACAGTAATCTTGCCACAGTTCTGCTCTGCATCGATAGTCATTGCACAAATATTTGAAAAAGGAAAAAAAAAAAGACAGAAAACTCAGACAGCAAAGGACAAAATGACAGAAAAGCGAGTTGAGGAGAGGATGACGCATGATGGTGGTTTGCAGCCAAAATGAGCCGTCACTATATTTCGCTGACTCTCCGTCATGCTTGTCGATACAGCTAAGAGGTGATTTCATTGATTGCGGATCTCACACCCTTTTTTTTTCTTCAAACTGTAACACAAACTCTTGTCAATTCCTTTAGTTTCTTATTGATGAATCTACTGGACTCCAAGAGATATTGAGTGACCAGAAATGTTCCTGTATCCATCCCCTGAGTTGTGCTTTTCAAAAATCCATTCACAGAGTTGGTTGAAGTGCTGCTTTATCGTCACGGTGCAGATGTTTCTAGGATACTGATTCACCAGTAGATGGACCTTCCACACACACATACTAGGAGTTTAGACTAAGATGCAGGTGATCCCCATTTAACCAACTCTGTGACTTTGGAAAGTAGTTTATATGACTTCCACATGAGCCTTTTATGTATATTTTTGTCAAAAAAGCCAAATTAAATTGACTATGATTCAATGAGAGCAAAGCATGACATGAACTTTTTTGCTTGTAATTTCTAATGTTAGTAGCCATTTACCATTTTCTCTGGCCGCAGTTTTGAGAAACTGTAAAATCTGAATAAAGATTCAATAAATATTCAATTAGCTTGCTGCTTAGCTTGTCAGACAGCAGTCAGCTAAAACTATCAAAGTCATGTCCACAAATCGATGCTGCGATTATTGTGACAGGCCCATCTCCTGGTTTTGTTACCTTTGATGTGGCACGACGTAAAATGGCAGCAATGTCATTGTGTCACGTTGCAATTATCTCAGAAGGTTTTGAGACTTAAGGTAAAAAAAATGCCCCCCCCCCCCAAAAAAAAAAATAAAATAATAATTAACCAGAGCTCATCAACACAGAAAGAGACGGAGTAAAAAAATGGTCAAGTACTTTTAATTTAATTATATTTTACTTAAAGTATTAAATGCACTTTTGCTTATATTTACTTATAATTTTCTGTGGGAAATTTAACTAGAGTACATTTTTGTTTGTATGTACTTTTGTATTTGTACTTTTACTTAAGTACAGTTTTTGAGTAATTCACCCAGCACTCTGGCCGTGAAGATTCCCAGACATCCAGGATTGGTTATCGGAAGATTGAATCATGTCAAGGGGACGGTTCACCCAGCACCGCTTTAACGTTTCTGCTGACATTTCTTCCTCCTCTCTACTTTATTCTCCTCTACCCTTCGGTTCTTTCCTCGTTTTTATAGCCATCCACGCTCACACGGACTGATAACCATTAACTTGGTTCCAAAAAGTCAGCAAAGATTTTCCCCTCCTTCTCTGTCAATGGCCATTTTCTTCTCGCTGATGTGAGCACTCTGCAGCGTGTGAGAGCGCAAGAACTGATGTGATCGCCTGCAATTCTGTGTATTTTTGTGGGTCTGTGAGTGTCAATCTGTTACTCAAACTGTGTGTGTGTGTGTGTGTGTGTGTGATCGCCAAGCAGCTGAGGGAGATGGCAGCCTGTCTGTCTCTGTTAACATCTTTACGTTGCCAAGATTGCCCTGGCTTAGAGCCTGCATCCCACACACACACACTAGCACACTCCTGCACACACACAAAGACGTCAGTACACACATGCAGAACCTCAATTTGACGTGAGCACACATCAGCACTCAGTAGTAATTACAGACTGTGACATAAACACACACTAGCCTCATCACACACACACGCACCTCTACACACATTCTCCTACTAGGGGAAAATTTAATTATTTCACGAACTCCACCTTATTTTTGTCACTTTGCCCATGGTTCTTATGAACTACAAAATTGGTTTACTTGGCAATTTTGTTGCTGAGCTTCAGATGTGACTGACTACGTGCTCAGAATCGGAACATTTAAAATGTTCGAACCAAATCATTGATTGCTAAAAGCAAAGTTCACAACTCCAATTCCCTCAACCTTACAGGTCGTTCAAGTGGCCCTGCGAATGTCTAAACTCAGTATTCATTGCAGTGGCATATAATGACTGAAACCACTTTCCTCAGATGTGACATGCGTCCTCACTTCACATAGTCCCGGACCAGGTGCGAAGGAATTACCTGCACCCTCACGTTCCCCACTTCCATTCTTCAGAACCGTACTCCTGTCATGTTCCATGCACAAAAAACAAGTGCAAAACTGTGAATGAATGAACGAGGAAGCAGTGCCTGAAAGCGTGCACCGGGTTCCCTGTTTGAGCGATAATGGCCTTTTGCCTTTCTCGCTCTGACAGCTGGCTTTTCGCCCTGCATTGAAGTCAGGCCATTCAGAGCACTTAGAACTCCTATTGGATGGGCACATTGTACATATCGTTCAAGCATACTGCAGGAGCTCTAGTTTGTAGTTATAGCTTCAAAAAATGTAGAATAACTGGAAGAAGAAGTGCTAAAAATGATAGAAGGTGGCGATAGACGTTTGATGACAGGAAAGGACGTCGCTATTAACTGCACTGAATTACAACTGTGCAAACATAGCAGTTAGATGAGGTTTAGACACCAGATGGACTTTCTGAAAATGATCTCGGCACAAATATAATGATGTATTAAACGTCACTTACATATCACTGTCATCCTCACTGTCTCAAAAACAACAACAGAAACTTGACCTCGAGTCAAGTCCTCTGAATGGTCGACCCAACCCTGACATCACCCTGTACGTTCAGCATAGGCGCTAGATGTTGACCCACTATATACATATAGCACCTTTTAATGGAGCATAGTATAGAATTTTAGAAGCTTTTGATATTATATTTTCAACCTGACATTCAGAGTGTTGGCTCCAGAGGATGAAATCATGTAGCCTGGAATTGTTCTAAAAACAGGGATTAGCTTCTGCAAAGCCTCAGTCTGGCTCTGACAATGGACTGCAGCATATGGAGTAAAGGAGCTGAAAACAGGCAGCAGCCTCACACAGTAAGGCCAATAATGTAATGTAAGACCACGACCCAAACTGGATCCAGGTTTCACAAAATTGCACTCAAATGCAAAACAATTGCTATGTTTTTGGTCACAGAAGACCACTGTGTTGCTTTGGCTAAGTTCTGCAGTGGCCATTAAAAGTAGGTGCTTATTAAACAACTCATTGGCACTTCGTCACAGCTTTGTGGAGTCTGTGCATGTACGCATGCTAAGCCTCCCAGATTCAAGAAAAAAAAAAAAGCCACCATGTTCCTGTGCCTCCCTGACTTCCGTGTGTCAGCGCTTATGACAGAAACTGTGCATGAGGCTGCTGGCTATTTTGTGTTGTGTGGAATCTTTCTTTTGTCTGCTGCTGTCGCCTCGCTGGGTGCAGGAGAGTGAAACAGCAGGATCACCTTCAGGCAGGTAATGACAATGTTAGCTTCCTCCACTGCGCCCAGTGCTGCAGTGGTCCTGCCAGGCTCTGTGTTGTGTGTGTGTGTGTGTGTGTGTGTGTGTGTGTGTGTGTGTGTGTGCATGGGCTCACGTGTCTGAATTGCAACCAAATCTGACTTCAGTGCCCTGGTACTGCAGTAGTCTTTCCTGCCAAGCCACAGCTTTCTGTTTGTGTGTGTGTGTGTGTGATACAAAGCAAATTAAGCTGGAGAGGAAAAGTTAAAGTAGCGTGGAGAAAGGGAAAGATGCGGAAAACAAATTAGCGAAGAGAAAAATGATGATAGGCTGTGCCAGCATGTGGGACCCATGCTTGTGTTTGTGCGTGTGAGCAGTGTGTGAGCTGCAGAAGGAAGATAGTTCAACTTTAGGAGCGAGAGTAGACGGAGTGTACGTATAAGACAAAGCAAGAAAGTAAAGATATAGGGAGAGAAATCCAAGTGTGTGTGTGTGTGTAGCCTCTGCAGTGGAGGGATAACCTTCTCCTGTATTTCCCTGAATAGGATTCAGTCAACCAGGGCTTATCACAAATACACACATGCAAACACACACACACACACTCACACACACTCACATTCTGATCCAGACAAAAGCACGTCTTCTAGTCCACACTCATGCTTAGTCTCACTGTCTTTTTACTCAATAGCTCTCTCATTCTTTCTTTCTCCCTCTGCCTCTGTCACTCACACACACACACACACACACACACACCACACTCAGCGCGGCGGGAAACAGTGCTGCAGTATCAGGGTGAAGTCAGGTGTAGCACGGGCTAAAACACACACATACAAGCTATACAGTGAAAAATACACACTGTGTCTGTCTAGAATGTCTCTTTTCCACATACGCTCTCCACCTCCTGGACACACACACACACACACACACACACACACACACACGCTAAATGCAAATAATTGTTTATGCGTGCATACATACTTAGACACTATTGGCTTTTGCATTCAGCACTGCCTTAATTCTTTGTGGTGTAGATTTAACAAGGTGCTGTAACCATTACTTAGAGGTTTTGGTCCGTGTTGACATAGTGTCCTCATGCAGCAGATTTGTCAGCTGCACGTCTCCTATTTCACCACATTGCAAAGGTGCTTTATTTGGGTGAGATCTGGTGACTGTGGAGGCCATTTGAGTACAGTGAACTAATTATCATGAATTCAGATGTGTTATCAGAAGATGGGCCCACTGTGGTCATAAAGGGATGGATAAGGTCAGCGACAGTGCTCAAGTAGCTTGTGGCATTTAATGACCCTCAGTTGGTTCTAAGGGGCCCAAAGGGTGCAGAGAAAAAGCCTGAACCATTGATACAAGACAAGATGGGTCTATATTTTTTCGTTTTTTTAGGACAGACGGGTTGTGGTTATTTGAGTCGGTGCTGTCGTTCTATCAGCTCAATCCAGTCTGGCCACTCTCCTTTGACCTCTGGCATCACCCAGAGAACTGCCACTCACTGGATCTTTATTTAGACCTTTCTGTGTCAACCCTGGGGATGTTCATGCATCAAAATTCCAGTAGATCAACAGTTGCTGAAGTACTCAGAACAGCCCGTCTGGCACCAACAACCATGTCACATTCAAAGTCACTTAAATCACCTTTCTTCCCCATTCTGATGCTCAGCTACTTGCCCAGATTTATTAAGTGGTCGATTAGCTGCTCTGTGAAGCAAATATCCAAAATTATGAGAGAAAATATACACAGTATAGAGAGCTAAGCCTTTAGGATTAGTAGAAAGTAATATCAGGAATTGAAATAACTGAGTAAAGATGTGGAGAAAATGGGAGTGACTTAGCATTAAAGGAGAAATACACCATGTAAGATACAAATTTTGTAAAAGAAATCAGTTCTGTGGATTAAGACACGGAACGCTCTTCTAAAAATCGAAGGGTTCTGTGGTTCAATCCCTAACTCCTCCTGTCCAGATATCGAAGAGTCTTTTGGCAAAACACTAGACCACAAGCAGCTCATAAAGACCGTAGAAAGTCTGACGTTATTGGTATGTGTGAATGAGAAGCAACACTGTAAAGTGCTTTGGATACCGACAAGTATAAAAGACCCACATGAGAACAGACCATTTACCATCTATTGTACTGGCAGCACAGTGACTCATTGGCATTGATTTGACAAAATGGGCCACTGGTCTCAGAAAGGTATAAGGCCCTCTACCCACACGACCCTGAGACAAGACAAGACAGAGACAAAATCCACTATAGCTGAAGCAATCACGTCTTTTTAGTCATTTTTCTCTCTTTAGTGCATTGTGCACAATACCCCATAATGACAACGTGAAAGACGTTTGCTTGAAATCTTTGCAAATGTATTAAAAATAAATGAAGAAAATCACATGTACATAAGTATTCACCACCTCAAAATTGAGCTTCACTGATCATCATTGAGATGTTTCTACAACTTGATTGGAGTCAACCTGTGGTAAATTCAGTTGACTGGACATGATTTGGAAAAGCACACACCTATATATTGTAATCTCCCACAGTTAACAGTCCATTTCCGAGCACAAACGAAGCCATGAAGTCAAAGGAATTGTCTGTAGACCTCTAAGACAGGATTGCATTGAGGCACAGATCTGGGGAAGGGTACAGAAAGGTCCATTGAAGGTCCCAATGAGCACAGTTTGGAAGTTTAGAACCACCAGGCATCTTCCTAGAGCGGGCCGGCTGGCCAAACGGAACGATTGAGAGAGGAGGGCCTTAGTCAGGGAGGTGACCAATAACCTAATGGTCTCTCCAAAGAGCTCCAGCGATTCTCCATGGAGAGAGGAGAACCTTCCAGAAGAACAACCATCTCTGCAGGGTAGAGTGGTCAGATGGAAACCACTCCTCCGTAAAGGCACATGTCCTTCAGTGGCCCAGGCAGAACCCTGACTTGAACCTGATTGAACATCTCTGGAGAGATCTGAAAATGACTGTGCACCCATGCTCCCAATCCAACCTATTGGAGCTTAAGACGTACTGGACAGAAGAACGGGAAAAACATACGTGTGCCAAGCTTGTAGCATCATACTCAAAAAGACATGAGGCTGTAATTGTGGCTAACGGTGCTTCAGCAAAGGCAGTGAATAATTACTCCAGGTTATTAACAGTGGGTCGTGCAGCGAAAGTTGGAAAACTAGCAGGCCTGCGGCCCTTAAGGCCCGGAGTTCGACACCCCTGGCTTAGAAGATTAGTTTTCCAGCTTCTTATCGATTGTAATTCGATAATGACTAATATCTGAAGGGCTGAGCAGAGTGTGCTGGAGTTCCAGACGATATAAGTTTGATAATTTATGTTCTACTTCACATTTCTGGTAATTTTCCCTTTTTTATGTATTTTTTGCTCTGACTTTTAACTGGTATGGTCTCCTGGTCTAGAACATTAAAAACATGGTTCAAAACTCAGATACAAAGGCAGGTTTGAAAGTAATGACCTTGGTAACAACGCCAAGTTATTATACAGTATATTCTACCAATTCTAGTGTGGATGTCTGCATGTAACAGATGTTTACAGAAATAAGGTGTTTTTCACTCCCATTCCGCCTCAGTGGTTCAGTTTACTGTAGATTTTTCCATTTAGCAAAACGAGGAAAGTTAGGTACTAACACTATCAGAGCGAGGAGCTCTGTTCCCCTTTGGCTCTGCCCATATTAGCCTTGTAGCAATTTGAGTCTCCCTGGATAAAAGCCACCACCAACTGGCACATTATCTTGAGTTGAGGTAGTGAAGGAAAATGGATATGACAAATGTATCCCTGGGAAATGAGGCTTTGATCACTGCACCAAGACACAGAGAGAAAGAAAGGAAAAGCAGAAAGGGAAAAGAGGGGAAGAAGGTTAGCCCGATTGAAATGCAAGCCATCAAACACAAACTGGAAGCTCAATAAGGCTACAGCATGTATGAGTGTGATGGAAAAAAAAGAACTGAAAGAAAGAGGGGATAACGGTTCTGTTTATCAAAGATGTGGACAGAGAAAACTGAAAAAAAAACAACATGCAGAAATGGATGGAAAACAAATGTGAAAATGCAAAATTATCAAACACAGAAAAAGGATAATCAATAAGTGAATCAAAATCAATAAGACAATAAGTTAAAAAGCTGAATGGGTCAAAGCCAGAGACAGAAATGTTAGCACATTGTCCCTGGCCAATAATCCTTTCAACAGTCGAACCAAGAGTTGAGTAAGAGAAAGGAGCTCAAAACCTCATTTGAATGCAAAACCATTAAAACATTAACTCAGTAAAGTGAAACTGAGTTTAAAAAAAAAACAACTAGTTCTGTACTGCTGAAAGCTTGAGCAGTCGTACTAATTAGTCGGTAAACAGTTGGGCTTTGATCCTCAATGACATTCCAGCTTTGATTTAACCACGTCTCATATTTATTAAGAGGACAATATCACCCGGAGGATTAAAGGCTAAAATACATCTTCCGGTTTTCCTCTCACTGCCCTATAATATTCATGAAAAGATCCCACTTATTACATTTAATGTGTTAAATTTGTCCCGTTTTTGGAACTCGTTGGTTCACCCACAGTGAATAACATCATTCCTGCATATACGTTTTTGTTGTTGCAAATTGCAGCACGCTGTCTACTTGTTTTACTAGAACCATTAAACAGACCTGCTCCATCATCTCAGCACCTCTGCAGAATTCTTAGTTGAACTTACTGCAATTGCATTACCTCTCTGCGCACTTCGCTGGCTGAAAAATGTAATCCCGGCAACGTCGGAGAGGGAGGGGGAGTAAATAAGAAGGATGATCACCAGCACATAGGTTGGCAGAACTGCTGAAAAACGGCCAAGGAGTCACCGGGAAAAGCTCCAAAATTAAAATCCCGTTCATCAGCATAAATGATTCACCCACCTCCCTCTCAGCAGCCTAAACACCATATGACCTTCCTCTCCACCTCTGCAAACTGAAAAATGTAAACACTCTTTACTTCATCCATCTTTGCTTACAAAGCAACTTGGTGAAAACCTGAGACCAAGACCAAGAATGACATACTGTAGTGGTGGTCTACAGCAGTGGTTCTCAATGCTGAGCCTCAAGGACCCCTTCTGCTCAGCTTGTTTTCCAACTAACCCTGCAATGCCCATTGCAGATTACCTCCCTCAGGTGTGTTCAGTCAATGAGACGATGGAAGAGATCATCTTAGATGAGGGTGGAGCCGGGGAAACTAAGTAAACTGGGACCTTCCAGCTTCTCATTGAGTGAACGCACCTGATCCAGGTAATCAACGGCACGAAATGTAGGGATAGCAGAGCCGGGATCCTTAGGGACCAGGATAGAGAACCCCCCGGTCTACGACACAGACGAATAAGTGAGTCCAGGTTGCAGGCTGACGGAGACTAAATGTGAGAAGATTGTTGGCTTCAGTGTCTGTGCACTGATTTTAGTAGTGAACACGATTAATTTGGAAAATGACTGCAGTTGTCCTTTAAAACAGTAATTGCTAATTGATAAATACCAAATCCTGATTCTGGTTAAACAGAAGAAGGTACATTTTAACAAATCTTGATTATAGATAAGTATTTTACTTCAAAAGTACTTTTATTTTCTTCATATTTTTTTCACAACATAATTTTGTAGCAGCTGCAACCAGGCAGAAAATTCCTTCATGGGTGTTCACCTCTGCCTAGTGATGTATTGCTAATTGTTTTTAATAACTAACAACTTATCTATTGTTACTCTTTCAGACAATAATACACGATGTTGCATATTTAGCATTTGATTAACACTTATTACAAAAATACAGTTTATTATCTCTTAAAATCCGGGTTTTATATTAGTTTTTTCTACTTTTCCAATTATTATTATTTTTTTTTGTATTCTAAAAATATCTATGTTGAATTCCCATGAAGTAGAACTAGGGCCACAATTGAAAATGAATTAGAATTATTACTTAAATTATTAATTTTAAAAAATCTTTTTTTTTTCTTGTAATTCCGGCATTAATGAAATCTGAATTCTTGTCTCTGAGTTTGGACATTTTTTAATCAGAATCTATTTTAATTGAAATTAGAATTATTTTCTTCTTTTCTCAGAATTCTAATGTTCAAGCCAGTGCCCATGTTTTGGT
The DNA here is from genome assembly GCF_033026475.1 of Channa argus. NCBI lineage: Eukaryota > Metazoa > Chordata > Actinopteri > Anabantiformes > Channidae > Channa > Channa argus. Next base: position 26,087,729 of record NC_090201.1, on the reverse strand, counting down.
TTGCCTACTTAAACTAACAATAGCTTTTACAGATAATTCATGAAGTTTCTGGAAGGTTGAGTGAGTGGGATAAAACTTTTCAAGGCTAAGGTTTATATACACTTCATGTAATGACCTCATGGCCGCATCCCACAGAAGTGTTTTGCACTCCATCGCCCTCATTCAATTTTGAGTCCCTTCTTTTTTTTGTGAATGAAGAAGCAGCAATGCGCAGTTTCATGTAGTACAATCTGTACATACAGTACAGATTGCTGCATTAATTATGGATGCACTGAACAATGAGGCCGATGCTGTGTCACCTTCGTGAATGCCTACGTTTTGGAACACAGGAGGTGTTGCAGTTTGTGTTGGATCTCATCAGGCAATCTGCACGTTGATGTAAAGTCAATGAATAATTGATGGCAGATGTTGGCGCCTGTCGCAGCTGTTTCATTGTGGTTTGCGTGACTTCCACTGAGGTTCAGGCAGAAGCTTATAAAGTTTGTTTTTTACTTTTGGCTGTGTTTTGTATAAAAAAACACAGATGGCATGTAAATCAAATGTTTAGCATTTTCTGGGGAAATGAGGATTTAGTGAAAGCATAAACAGTTCTTATCTGAACGGGAGACTTATTTAAACTATATTAAGTGAGGAGTTAAAATTTGGTGCCACAATGCCGGCTGGGATGTGAGACCGAGGGGTGGGGTGCGAGAAGATTTATTCATATAGTTAATAGGGTTTTTCCTGTTTTGAAATATCTGCACATGAAGAACTTGGCCTTTGCAGATACATTTTCCCATCTTTTGCAACGATGATTCAGGTACGTGTAGGAGGCGACTGTCCAGTAAGATCTGATTCTATTGGTCATTTTTACCAGCTGGCTCAGTGGCAGAGCATTGGGTTGGAATGCAGAAGGCCACGGGTTCGAATCCCACCCCACAAGGTGAGGCCCTGCCCAGCCACCAAGGGCCACCTTGGTGACGGTCCGAGCCCAAATACAAAGGGGAGGGTTGTGGCAGGAAAGGCCTGCGTGGAACGATGCTTTACAGTAGTTAAACATTTAGTAGCTAGTAACCATGGTCACCTAATATTTAGGCGCACAAATGTTTGTATAGGAGGAAGTGGGACTTGGTGCTTTGGTCAAAAAAGCCGGTGGATTATTCAGAGTAGTTTATCTCTAGTGTCAAACAACTGTCTGTTGTTATTTTAGCCACGAAGATGTTAAATACATGACAGAATACATTCTATGGAAAAATACACATGTACAGTAGATTCCCTTACAATAACGCAAGTGTAAAGAAGCGTGTTCAAAACGGGCATTTCGAATGTATTACAGAAGGTTCTTAACACTTTTCCTTCTTAGCACCAAAGCCTCAGCATCACAGCTATCATCCAAATGTCAATTACTCCTTTTTCTTGTAGCAAGCAAAACAAACAAATCATCCAGCTCAGCCCCAACTGTGAAATGCCAAAAGTGTAAAACGGTGGGTTAAATCTGGACAATCACTACATTTAGCACCACAGGCCTCACCCTGAAAGTCTCTGAACACACCAGGGACTTTCTCAGGGGTTACAATTATGACTCACAACTAAATTTAAAACCCTGTTGGAATTGCAGGTGGAAGAAATGAGCTCCGCAAAAAGTTCCTGGACCTGGGGAAAAAAGTCCCTTTGGTGGAAACCGCGTTAAACAAGCAGGGCAGATGGCCTCGAGGACAAGGACTGACAACCACTGCTGAAAGCGATCCTCACAAACACGCTGATCTTTCAAACAAAGTGAGGCCAAATTTGTTGTTTACATCCCAGTTACCATGGTTACCTGCATTATTTTCAGTTTTACACATGATGAGATGTGCCTGTTAATTGTTTTTTTCTCTTGGACATTACAAACTAGCTAATACATATTGATCATCTATCGTCAGGCTTCTACTCTATCTGCTGTCACATATTCCCAAAATATTAAGTACAAATGCCTGAAATAGTCTTTGAAAAGCCTAAACTGACAACACGTTCTCATCCCAGTTTCAGATAATGTCACTTCTTACGTCATCAAATTGTGCCACTTTCTTTTGGTGTATCATATTGACGGTACAGGTACTCAGGCATTACCATTGGTTCCTCCAGGACCTTAGGATTGTCTTTAAATACAAACTTCCAGCATACGGTTACGTTAAAAGATAAATTACATAAAAACAAAAAGCTACTAACAGTGACATCACATACATACTTCCTTACTACTAGTAACCATGCCTGCCTCTAGAGTCGAACCACGGTCACCTGGTTGTTCCATCCACCTTCCTACAAGACTTTTTCACTTTATTTACTATGTCATTGCTTTACGCGTCAAATGTTGACGTCTCTGGGTTTCCACTGAACTACACTGAAAGCTTACAGCATCAATCACTGACACTAACGGGTACCTTTACCAGCAGTATGTAGCGCAGGAGGAACTGGACAAAGTGCACTTTCAGTGTGAACCCTGATAAAATCACTGGAGCTAACAGTGTATTCTGTATGTACACTTCTTGCCCCTATGAACACTTGTCCCTCATTTCCTTATTAAATGAATGATTAATTTTGTACATCCAAGATGTATGCAGCTCTTGCTGAGCACTTAAGAAACCTGTCTATTGGTTGACCTTTCTACCAACCACACGTATTTGCTGTATACTGATGGTGGCCCACTGAATGTATCATGTGCCCCCAGGATTCTATATTTCTTTGCCCCTGAGCCTCGGGCAGCCCAAGTCAGCCACTGCATCCAAATTCAGTATCGAATGCAGCATCATTAAAGAGCCCGTTTATTTTCATGCAACACGAATATTGGTGCTTAATATGGTTATTTTGGCTGAGTAATAATGCAATGCCACGTTTCGGTGTTTTAGCTGGATGTAGGCTAATTGGCAAGTTGCTGAATATTCATCCTTCAGAATATCAGTTCAGTTAACTGCTACCTGATAACCTCATTATTCCACCAGTAAGCCAGTGTTTAGTCACAAGTGTGAGGTTGTTTCATTATTAAAAAGTAATTTATCGAATACAAATGCAAATATCCCAAAGTGACAGGTCATTACAGAAGCATAACACATGATACAGTGAGTCAGTCGGTCTGTAAGCTTGTTTCAGCATGTGTGTGTTGCATTATTAAAGCACTCTTGCAGCCTGTTACTATTGCTGATACAGACAGCCCGCGGCTACAGTATGTTTTCGAGTAAATGGGGAAAAGGATGGAAGGTGGGAGGAAAAGGGGAAACAAGAAGCAGAATTTAAAAAGCAAAAGAAGAAAGGAATGTAAAATTGGATACATGAAGAAACTGCAGTTAAGGGAAAGAGAGCGTTGGAAGAATGTGAATATAACTGAAAGATAGAGAATGATGAGGAATAAATAAAGGGCAGAGATTAAGGGCAACAGAGAAGAGAAAAGACGTGAAAATAGCCTCAGCTTGTACGTTAAGTGAGCAAGGGATGATATAAGTGAAGAAAGGACAGTGAAGGGGTAGAAACAAGTAGTGTGTGCAGGTGCAGGCCCCAGGGAGACAAAATAAAGAGTGGAAATAAAGAAAATGCGAGGAAGGCCGAAGGCACTGCACGCTGCTCTTGTTTAACTCGGCCTGGTACCTGCTTAAATACAACACTGTGTCTCTGTCGGGGCCCGGGGCTGCACTGCACATCACAAAGGGAGGATAGAGATACAGCAGAGCAGACAGCACAGAGCAGCACAGTGTAAGTGTTTGTCTGTTTGTCTCTGGGGAATCTTTAAGTGCTCGGATTCAATCTGCTTCAAGCTGAGCTCCTGGGACCAAACTAAGCACAGACACTGAGACGTACACAAGTGATGGGTCCAGGGCTGCGAATGATGTTGATTATCAATAGGTACTTGCATAATACACATTACTGCGATATTAACTGGAAGAAAATAAACACATCGAACCACATTCTGACTTCTTATTTGTTGGAATATTCTTGCATAGCAAAAGACACCTCTTCTAATCAAAACATTTTTTTTAAAAATGATTCTCTATTCAGTATTTTTTAAAATGATCAGGAACATTTTTCAATTTCGCTGAAGCTGACAGGTCACATTTATTAAAACTCACAATTTATATATTATTATTATAATTAATTCTTGACTTTGGAAACTAAAGTTTTTATTCTGGAACTTATGCAGCATATATACAAGATTCAGTTTTAAATGATGGTGATTGGGTCGCACCAACTATCTATATCTATATCTATATATATATACAGATAAGGTTTTGGAGGAAATTGTTTGTGAAAATGTTCTTTGATGAGCACAATATTCTTCATAGATTTCGTACTGAATCAACACAGTTGAGGGATTTTAATGATTTTAGCCACAGACTGGTCACTGTGTTGTTTTGGCACAGTCGGACCTAACAGCTGGTTTCGATACTGTGGTCCATCAGATCTTCCCGTCTCCTTTGGAGAACTGGCCGGTCATTCAGGGCGATGCTTTGGAGTAGTTTAGCTCTTATTTAATTAGGAATCCATGATCACTCCGGTGTAATCAAGTCACACACTCTGTTTAAGATGCAGTTATGAGGAAGACAAAGGGCTGCAGACACTTGATTTTTTTCCATGTCAAAAGTGCAGATTTTAAACTCTATGTCGGCTTTTGAATGGGGTCGATAGGTCCAAAAAAAAAAACAGAATTAAGATAAATGGTCCATGTGTGTTCAACTGTGCAAATTAGGATGTTTGAAGAATATTTTTTATTACAGTATGTCGAAAAGGAACAAAAACCTGTCACACAGGCAAGTTTCTGCTGAAATAAATGACACCAAATATTGGCATGTTGAAATATAAAGGTAAAATCCAAAGTATTCAAAAATCACCCGATATAGACTTCTAAAGGTTAAAATCTCTAAGTGACGCCGAGAAAGAAACGGTTTCATCTTAGCCGGTTGACTCTCACTCTGCTAAACCCCAGAGAAGACGAACATAGATAACGAGAACTGGCCCCACGCTGAGCAGTTCATACATGTGGCAAATGGTTAAGTGACTGAGAACTGCTTGCATAGAGTCGCAGGACATAATAAAAATTCTCCAGTGTGTGTTTGTTTGAGTCCATGCCCAGTGATTAAGACTGCAGGAAAAGACAGATGAATTGATTTGGATGCCACACTTTTTTCATGCCCCCTCCCCATTGAACTGAATCCCACTCATTCTTCTCTGTCTTTATCTCCACCCCCAGTTCACCCTCTCACTCCCATTTATTACTTTTCCAGATCTTCCTCTCCATCCCTTCTCTTCCCGTCACTCGTCATACGCTTGAAAATGGAAACGTACTGAATCGATCTTATTTAGATTTAATGTTAAGGTGAAATTTATCCCCATATTTGTCTTTACACATTGTCGTCGCATCCACCCAATGGTTTTCTGGGCAGTTCTGCATATTTGCAGATTTCTCTGATTATGTGCTTCTGCAAGAATGCTCCACTGCGAAGCCTGTTGTTTGAGACTATTGAATCAAGCTTTCTGTGGACAAAGTGTTTGCTCGGTGAATGAGCACATCTCTGTTGAATTTGGCATTAAGCAGATTTCCACTGGTACACAGCACAGAATCGACACAACACCCACTCTGACGACGGCTGTGGCTTGAGGCATAATTTTTGGGTTTTTGCCTTCATCCCATTCCCGTGACCACAAAATGTCGAATGACTTGAGAAAATGACTTCATATTTGGCACAAAAGTTCACTCAGACTGAAGGATGAACTGGTGAGATTGTAAACCTGGGCCGACAATGTCATGTAAAAATGAACTCGACAGACGTCTAGAAAATCAAATGAATTATGGTAAGTTTAAGTTAATTGTGGTATTTCAAATGAATACAGAATCACGTGTTAAACCTTGTTTCTGCCATAACGTCCTTTTTAAAAGATGTCACCTGTCTGAAAAGATACCATTGCTCTAACCGTGTTGTAGTAATGCTTTTAATTTGAAAATCTGATATGCTCTGTTAGTTGTGTTGCAGGAAGAGGCTGTTGCTAATAACAAGTGCACTTTTGTCTTTATCACAGCTACTTGTTTACTCATAATGTCTTATTGGGTGTTATTAAAAGGAAGGTGTGTACGTAATTTTCTAGTTTTTCAGAAGCTAAACCTGTTTTTGGGAACAGTTTTTATGAATAACATTCCTTATCTGCATACTTTAACTGATAATGATTCGCATTTACACAGACAAGTAAAACATTGATATGGAATTTAAGATGTTTGTGTTTAGTTTAGTGTAAAGTTATGGATGAAAGTAAAGCTGTTTATCATATTTTATTAGTTAGTGTCTGACTACGTTTGGATCCCAGGTGTGGTGCTGTTTGTTTTCTACTGTTTGCTTGCTCGTCCCTTATTTTTTTTATCAGACTGGGACGTTATCACACTGATTTCATAAATTCAGTGTTTTGTATTTCTTCTGGTACTTTAGCCCCCCACCTCCACCTCCACACCCACCCAACAGCTTTAAGAAAAGCAATGACTGGAACTTAAAAAAGTCTAGGTGGAGGTCATTGGAACAATTTGTAGATGTGGTGGGAGGTGGGGGGGGTATAATTCTGTTGAATTTGAATTTCACCTGATCAGTGATGTGAATATTAGTTTTGTCGGACAGCGTTGTTCCATGGGAGAAAAAGAGCTTCATCTCTGCAGTTAGCAGCTTGAGGCTACAGGACATGCTTTAATTTTCACCCAGCTGTTGGGGGATTAAATTGCATTGTGGGTAATGTTTATGCCAAGTTTGTACAAAGGGAAATGCATGAAATAAATAAAAAGGCATCTGCTGCAGATTTGACTGTTGCCACACCATTGGTTGGGTTATGTGAGTTGTTATCAGAACGTGACTTTCTGCCTTCCACAGGCTAAATTTGACACAAGAAGGAATAACTTACTTTTAGACAGTAGTTAGGGTGAAAACCCTAATGAATCAGTCTTCTGAACGTTTGTCATCCTGCACTTGTTTATGCCTTTGCACATAGCTCTCTCATTGTTCCACAAGTTGTTTTCGGATCTTCTCCAATTCATTTAAATTTCCTTTTAACTTTAGTTTGAACTTTTTCCTTATTTGAACATTGCGCTTCATGTTAGATGCAGTAATCAGTCATTCACATTTCCTCTCTTGTCTCTCTGCATGTGCTTCCCATTTGCTCTGTGCTGTTTTGTGAATTTCTCTCTGGGGTTTTTTTGTGTCACTTGTACAAATGAGCAGTTTTGCTTTTCTGACAGTAAACCTAAAAGATACTTTCTGTTCTGTTCACAAGGCAACGTGAAGTTATTCAAGCCAAGTTTGAATGTAGAACCGATGAATTTTTTTGTTTTCTTTTTAGTTCTGCTTGATTGCTTCACTTTTACACCAGCTTGCTGTTAGATCAGTGTTTTGTTTTTGTCGTTTCTTTACTTAATGACTAGGTAACTGTGCATATTAGTAAAGCTCGGGGCGTGTAAGCAAAACATGTGAGGCTAGAAGAAAAGCATAGGCCGTAGTTCAGGCTGGAGGAGAAGGTGAACAAAGCCGCGACACTGACATTGACCCTGTGGTTTGCATCAACAGCCTTGAGTCAGGCAGACACTGTGCGGATTTACTCCTAATTTAGTCCCGATCTCCTCGTGCCCGACTGATTTTAGAGCAGCTGTCATTTGGAGTGCAGTGTGAGCAGGGTCCTGGCTCCTGATTACTCCTGATAAAAGTCACACAGTGTCTCCTTGCGTTTACAGTAGCTGCCTGTATGAAACTTCCCCAAGTCCTCGCTCCTCCGGATGACATCGTCATAATTATATCTGAAGTGCAGCGAGACATTTAGTCTGTTTACTGTTGAAGAGCGTCCAACGACAGTCCCTGCTGCGGGTTTCTGCTGGCCGTCTCTGGACTCTGTGTCTTTGTTGCTGACAGTGGCCTCCGAATGAGAACACTGACTGCTTTTGTGAATGAACTGTGTGTGTGCGGGCACCAGTGACCAGATATGGCAGTGTGAGGAAATGGAGACGAAAGAATGATGGGATGCAGATTGTGGATGAGTGGGGAAAAAAACAAGCGTATTTGATCATCAGCTTTTACCAAAATTGAAAACTTTGGTTACTGCAGTGTGTGTGTGTGTTATATGAGAGAGACAATGTGTCTAACAGAGCCACACATACAGAAAAACCCAAACCCGTTAAGAAGGAAATGATGGATTTCTGCAGTGATTCATTGCTGTCGTTGCCACTTCTCTGTTCCTCTGGTGTTCCTCTGGTGTGTCACAATTTCTTTCTTCTATCATCATTTTCGAACATGAAATGACTAAATCTAAATCTAAATCAAATCAAATGTTTAAATCAAGCAGGCGTGACTTCGGTCTCTTGCTGCTGTAAAGCTTGTCTGATTTCCCAAGCTTTTTAATAGTACACTGTGTATTACAAAGGATCGAATGTTATGCAGGCTATTCATATTTATGTATTTTTACCTGTTCGTACCTTTTTCCACCCTCTGACAGGAGACACACACATATTCCCATTTACAATCCAAGTACCTGCAGTAATGATACTGGCTAATGGAGTGGAAAGCTTCCTGTGCACTAAGAGGTTCTCTTCAGGTTAATAGGGTGTGTGTGTGTGTGTGTGTGTGTGTGTGTGTGTGTGTGTGTGTGTGTGTGAACCAGTTAAACACCATCCTCAGGGTATAATAGGAATAAATTAAGATAAGAACAGCCCATTGTTTTAGCAGCATGCATTATGTTATATAAATGTATTACGTTGCTTTTGGCTGCAGCAGAGAGCTAAAGGAAATGAAAGAAGGAGGAGGAGGAAGGAAGTGAAGGACAAAGGTTGAGCGGACACAAATGTAGCCTTAATTGTCATTTATATTCTTATTTGATATGATATGATGTGATATAGTTTAAGTTGAATTTGGTGATTTATTTTAATGGGTTTTGTGTGTAAACGTTTTCCTGCAAAAGAGCTGCATTTCCTGTGAGATTTACCTGACAAAATAAAGTCAAGCTAATAGAAAGAGCCTTAAAAAAAAAGGCTGATCAAAGTGTAAATTAGCACAGACATCCTCACCTACAGTGGCCCTGGGAGCTCATAAGACTGCAATTTGAGAAAACACATGTAAAAACCATGTGTTGTAGCTTCTTTTTAGTGCTATGCCTGTGTAATAAAGTTATGTTTTTTAATTTGCTTTTGTTTCGTCTATTCGCATGTGTTTTGTCAAATTGCAGTTCTGTGAGCTCTCGGGACAAACTAATCAGGAAATGACTAGAAAACGGTCCCGAGGTGAGTATTGAGGCGAATTCCGTCTCTGTTTGCCCCCTTGATGGATTCAAACTTGTCCTAAAGATGAGCTTCTGTTCATACTACAGTTGAAAACCAAGAAACATGATGGCAGCTCCAGACAGTACCAACAGCGAGAGGAAGAATAAGAGCAAACCATGTCTGCATGAGTCGAACATGTTTGCAAACCGTGGAGAGTTTTGGGCTGGACACAGCTATCTGGAGAAAGTTGGCGCTCGCTCTCATGGATTTGGACACTGATGAAATTTACATTCTGGAAATCATAGCCGACAATCAATCGAACTTACATACAGATACTCTACAGGTCTGGCTGAAACTTTTCATCCTAAATTGTACCTCTCCTATGATTCTAGAATTGTAGAATCGGTTGTTCTCTGGTGTATAGTATACGGGCTGGTCGTGACACTTGATGAGCTGGAAACAAGTTGACATTGTGATTTAGTGACTACATTACTGTATGAATCGAGGTCATATCCTCATTTAGGTAACTGAAATTGCAACCTTAGGTGCCTTCTGGTGATTAATTGAGACATTTTCTTTGCTTTTTGTTTCATATCCGCTTAAACCATCAAGTGAATGTTGTGTGTTTTGTTTTTCTAAATGCTAAATACAGATGAAGCTAAATCAGAATTGTGATCTGTCTCAATTCAGCCAAATGACTTCTACAGGACAGTTTTCAGTTAGATGACTTCACGGAATTTGATTCAAGCATTTCCTGTCCCCCAGGAAATGCTTGATATATGATATATGAAGGACACTTGTATTAGTGCTGGGGTAAGTTAATATTGCTGTCAATAACTGTCAGTCATGGAGAGTGCATGGAGAATACATGTCAAAAATCACAATGAAACTCTGTGAGGAATGAATAACAAATAAATTAGTGTGTGTGTATGTGGTTGTGATGGCCACAACCTCGTCCACACCCCAAGTTTGTACGGTCATGTTTTCACTTACCTTTTACCTTAAGTTTAGTTTCTTGCTATTAAGTTTAAGTTGTGTTAATGTAATTTCAGTTTTTCTTGCGTTACCATTCTGCCGATCCGAGGGCTTCGGCCGTCCAAATAGAAGATTGGATTGAGGCCCTTATCAACTTTAAATACTTTCCACTGGGCCCAGGCACTGGGTACCAGGTACCCCGTCTGATGCAGGGAGGGGAAAATATGGGGAAAATGTTTCTTTAGATGTTAGAGGTTATTAAACTTTATTTGGTTCATTATTTTGTTATTGCTTTTGCACATTTAAGTAATTGGATAATGTTACTAAACTGTTTATCTAGTGTGTGTTTATAATTTGTCTAGTTACAGTTATTAGTTCAATTTGTTACATTTGGGTTGATAAAACCCATTTTCTTTTGCAACTTAATTCCTGTGTCCTGTGTCTATCTGCTCCGTCCCTGACATTGTGAGTTAAAGATGAGGAGGAGCAGTGCTGCAATCATTTCACTATGATACTGTATCTTTATTCTGCAAATCCAAATGTCTCTACGTTGTGAATTTGCAACTTAGTGATCTTTGGTCTGTTTTCATGGTGAATGTGTGTGTGTGTGTGTACAGTACAAGTGTGTTTCTGTATTTGAAGTAGCTCTGCTCCATTAGTGAAAACTGCTGTTAGCAGCTGTTTGTTTTGGTCTCAGGTGGACCATGCAGTGGTTGCCAGGCTCACCATCAGACCCCAGGGAACCCAGGATCCCGCTCTCTTTTTTTCTTTCCCTCTTCTACTCAATTTTTTCTAAAACCATCAATCTGGGAATCTACTAGTCTGTATCTGTGGACAGCATATTTATATCTGTAGGTGGGATAGTTAGGATCACATACGTATGTCTTCAATCTTCAATCAGTCATTTAGCCTGTTTCAGATGGAGAAAAGTAGTCACTCTGTTGTTCGGTTTACCGTTGTCAGATGATTATAAATGGTTCTGTTGACTCAAAAACCACATTTTGCATTTTCCGGGACTTTTATTACCTTTGTCAGTTTCAAGTTCTTTTTGTGTGTGTGTGTCCACATCTGTATTTTCTTCCTTAACTTCCTTAATACATTTTCACCTTTCTATGTTTTTACCTCTCACAGGAAACACATTCAACCCTTTTTAACTACAATGTGACTTAACATGATGTTAGTGTTACAGAATTTGTATTGATGCATTTCCTGGGCAGCTGTAGCTCAGTTGGTGAAGCAGACATCCACAAACAATGGGGTCATTGGTTTAACTTCCCGGGCCTCCCGGGTACATGTCGAAGTGTCTCTGGGCAAGACACTGAACCCCAAAGTTGTCCCTAGTGTCTGTTACTTGCTTGTAAAGGCATCTGCTAAATGACTTGACCGTAATCGTTCATGTAAGGTCACCTGTGCACTGAGCAATTTTCACGTTGAGCTTTTATTCTTTACTCAATGCTACTTGAAGTAATGTGAAACTAAAAAATTGCAAATTTCTTTTAAGTGGCCAGATGGATATTTTTCTGCCATTGTATCCTTTCAGGTGAAATGCTATGGCAACTCACCCAGAGAAGCGTGAATGGAGCTGGGGGTCCGGTACAGTCTCTAAGCTCAACATGATTGAATGTTGTTGTTCCACTCTAGGACCACTACAGCACTTCCTGTTGTTACTGTTACTATTAAAGCTGCGTTTCAAGAATCAGGATCTGAGTAATAAAATTGAATATGACAAAGAACGTAAAAATAAAGCTGCTCTATCGATCCATAAAGGAAGACAATCTATGCCTGTCTTTTGATCGAAGTGTCCACAGACTGTTAATTCTTTTACTTTCTTTTACTGGACAGCTTTCTAAACATATACATCCTGTGTCTTTGAAACAACTCAGCGGGACTGTTTTTTCGTCAACCATGTTTGTTGTTGTATCCTAAAAACCGAGGAAAAATGAATGCCATTTAACTTCCCTCACAGGTCCCTATATTAAAATCTCTCTCTTTTTTTTTTTCTAGTGGAAAAATGCCTCCACATGACATCACTTGGAGGAACCATCAGATATGATCACGTCATCTTGTTGTTTGTATGAAGGTTGTAATCATGGTCAAGGTACTTTTGCAGAGCTCCTGCTGATGACATAATCTGATGTCCTAATGATGAAAAACTCATCGGGATGATGTCATCTGGAGGAGTTTTTCAGCTAGAAGCAGAGAAATATTGAAATATGGGGAAGTCAGGGGGACCTAAAAAGCATGAATGTGCATTTAAAGGCTAAAGTAAAGCCATAGAGAGCAAGCTGAAAATTAGTGGAGTCTTTTTAATGTATCAATTAAAATAAACCACATTGTCCTGTTTTACAGGGCAGCTTATTTAACAATGATCAAATATTTAGTTTTTATGTCTTTGTTTGAATAAGGAGATCTTGGCAGTCTGGACTCAGAAGATATTGGAAAACGGTCTGTCTGCTGACCAAGGCTTTTTTTGATTATTACTATTTGATGTTTACTTTAAAAACTCCCACTGGGAATTAGGCCACATGAATAAAACTCCCCGGGGAGAAGACGAGAAGAAAAACAAAATGGAGTAAACAAACTGTAGTAAAAGTAGTTTTATTGGGTGAGACAAAGACATTTCCAATAACCACAAGAGGGCACCACCTTCACACCACATGTGACTATAGGCAGAAAGCTGAGGAGCTCGGTGAAGGGGTCTGATAAGTAATGCAGGAGCAAGGAGAGAAGGAAAGGAGAGAGGAAAAGAATGGAGGGGAGTTAAATTACTATAAGAATGGTGCGCAGTCAATAAATGCAGAAGGATGAGGATGGGAGAAGACAATGAGAGGCACAGATAAGTAGACAGAAATGGGGATTACGATCACAGAGATGACAAATGAAAAGGCAAGAACGTGGGAGGAGGACGAAGGCGGGAGATGAAGGCGCGATGAAATCAGAATGAGAAGGGACTGACTGAGAGACAAGTAAAGGCGAGGACATGAGATGTAATAATGAGACAGAAGGAGACAAGCAGGAACAATAGAAGAGATTTGTCCTACTTACTGTGAATAATTTTCAGTTTATTTGAATATTACTCATATTTATTCTAACTGATGTAAATATATTCTACCTATTTGTTATGCTGTCCAAACACAGAGCAGGAGAAGTGTGGCATGACACACACACACACACACACACACACACACACACACACACACACACACACACACACACACACTAAAAACAAAATCAGTGAATTTTGAATTCACTGACTAAGTGTTTGACCTCAGTTGTGTGTTATTTTCTTTTTCTGTGTAGAGCTGCAAATATGGGGGAAAAAAAAAAGCTTTGGGTCAACTGTGGAGCTCTGATGTGGATTTGATCTTTAAAAAAAAAAAAAAAAGCATCTCCGGACCAAATAGCTCACGCTTTTACATGACTTCTTCGGAGCTCAGACGTCATGAGGTGATCCCCAGGAAGCTCCGTGAACTTTGAAGTCCTATAACTGAACTGAAGTTCAAAAAGCTCTTAGTGCAGAGGGTAATTGGTGGTGTGCGATGCCCAGGGCTGCACCACTGCCCTTCAGTCGTAACTAGAAATGACTTAAATGTTGTAACATCAAACTTTTTTTATTACATTTTTTATGGGTCGTGCATTAGAAATACAACATTTTAAATAGGCAGCTTTAGGAGACAGTTTAATGATCGTAGCCATGATACTATCATCCCACTGTCTAATCAAAGACAGTGGGATGATTGGCATAATCTCAAGGTCAAAGGCATAATTTTTATGCAGTGCTATGATCACTCGATGACTATATACAAATCTATCTGTCTGTCTGTCTGTCTGTCTGCCCCCCCTTTGTCTATTACTCTGCACTTTTTAAATTGACATTTACAAGAGTCAAATTTCAGGTCCACCTCATGCACGAGTGCTGACATGTGGATGGCCGTGAGTTCTCCCATTTTACAACAATCTTTCAAATGATGAAATTAATCGGCACATGTAATGTAAACACAGACAAAAAAAAAAAAAAACGCACACTCCAGCAGCAGGGCTTTGCTGCCAAACTGTCATTTCTCCTCCCTGCCACCAGATGCCCTCGCACTCCTTTCCCTTTCCTACTCCAGGGCACATACCTGGTTTGAATCAACCAATCATCCAGCTCTGCCTCTCCACCTGTTCCTTGTCTTATCAATGCCCAATGTGTAGTTTATATCGTGGCTTATTGCTGCATTGTTGTGCACGTTCTTCTCTTGGAGTTCTGTTTATACCTAATCCTCATTGGCTGCCTGATTTGGACCTTTTGCCCTGTATTTTTTCATCTGGATTTCTCCCTGTGTTTACCTGCCAGCCGGCTTCAGACTTCTACCTTGAACCTTGAAGTAAGCCTCTTTGGTTTATATTAATGCCTATTAATGTCTCTGTGCTTTGTGGATGCATATATAAAACATAGCACTTGATAAGTAATGTTCTAAAAGGTGCGTTTACACAAACCGTATCCTCGCGAAGATGCCCAATGTTGCTATGTGTAACTTAAAACATTTTCATACAATGCAATCGTTACTTCGATAATTTATTTTAGCAAAGCAGGCATTGCCTTATATTAAAAAATATTTCTTGGAATACAGCAGAATTCAGTACGAGTTAAAAGAAGAAGCCACTTATTTGCCTTGACTGACTGGACACCATAGAAAATAAGTTCATACTGACTGTAAGCACCTCATTACTTCTCCCATGTATGAAAACTCTAAGTCGTAACTCTGCTGTGACAGATGTCTCTCTCTACACATCTCATCTGTCCCACTGTGAGTCTGACGTGAAAACTTAGCCAGAACCTTTTCGTTAACTAAAGCTTCCCTGACCCAAAAATGTTATTCCTGTCTTGCCAAGGTTTTTTCTTTTTTGCTTCCAGCTCAGAAAAGCGTTAAAGGGGTAAACAGTCGTCTGAATATCAAATATTTCAAAAGTACTGCAAGAAAAGAAGTTCAAATCACACTCAAATTCTGGGGTGGTCTTTAACAATCTACTTCTTTTCTGGATTTCACCTCTCTAAGTTGTGGTGATATTCCGGAAATTCCTGGTCCAGCAGGTGTATTCTGGATTCGACCTCACATGGACTGAAGTAATCATGACACAGCAGGAGACTTAGCAAAAGCCAAGTGAAGCGATGGCTCTGTATTTAAGTCTAATCATCACAGCACAGACTGACAAGTAGAGGTTACTGTGTGTGTGTGTGTGTGTGTGTGTGTGTTTGTGTGTGCGCTCGCAGAGGAGTAGTGCGGCTCTCAAGGGAAGAGAGGCAAACCAAGACCTGGAGTGTGTGTGTGTGTGATCATCATCACCATGGGACAGCAAGATAAGCCCACAGCTTATTAAGGGGATCCCCACAGGAGGGCTAGTCGATCACAGAGTCAGCTGGAGATCCTTCGAAGCACTTAGGAGCAGAGAGCGTGACTGAGAGAGGAAAACCCTACGTGGAAATTGAAGGTTCTGAGACAAAAGCAGATCCACAGCTTTATAGAGGGAGTGTGGTAAAAACGGTGCTATATTTAAAGGTCAGTCATTATCATCCCTATAGTGGTTCAGTAGGCAAACTCATCTCTTTCATCAGACGGTTTATCATCATCGATACACGGGACAGTTTGGCGACATCAAAGTGACAGGAACAAGACTGATGTAACTGGATTCAGTTTAGAGAGGTAGTCATGTGGACTGGCAGGTGACAAAACACAAAAATGAGACCCTAGTTTGTTTCAAGTTTCAGACCAACAGGAATTGTGGCAACTACAACCACATGTGCCTGAAATGTAAAGAAGTTGTTAATATTAATTGAGAACCACGCGAGTGAGCCTGCTGGCAGGCAGAGCAGGGGGCTCACTAAGTTATATAGGTGGGTAAATAAGATCAGATTAAAGGGCCGTTTAATGGGTTTATAACACGTGATCCAAGTGACCACGAAGCTTCCAGCTCAGTGTAGGGTGGGCCGAGAGATTTTGAATGGAACAAAAACCGAGCATACGGCATCATATTGAATGAATCCTTCCTCATGCTCTGTAATAACTACATCGAGTTAGTACAACTGCGAGCGTTTACACCACCATCTTGGTCATGTTTACAGGATGCATTTCCTGCTTTTTCCTGAACGTTACTTGCTTTTCCAGCAGCGTTGGACGCTGTGTTTGCTTATCTCACATGGATTCATTTGAGGTCAACATGCTTCGAGCACAAGAATAAAGGCTTTGGCTGCGTGGTGACATCAGTTCGACATGACTTTCCGTTCGCAAATCAAGCAGTTGCCCCGTCTTGAACTTTGACATGCAAATGCACAGTGTAACATTTCTAGGTTCTTCATACTGCAGAGAAAAAAGCCAAGATGCTTTAACAAACACGCCGCACATTCTCTTAGACACATGTGTTACACACACTCCCACACACAAGTACAAACACTCACGGTCCTTAGGTCATTGTGTTAATTAATTAGCCGGTACAACAACCCAGCACGGAGTTAATTAGAAAGCCTGTCACCTCCTGCAGGCCGCACAGAAATCAGTTTCCTCAGGCCACATTCAGCCACTAGCACTCATGTGCGTGCGCGCGCGCGAACACACACACACACACACACACACACACACACACACACACACACACACACACACACAGCCGGTCTTTGACAGGGTCACTGAATGAATAATGCAGAAAGATCTTTGCACTGGGGCCTTGTCTTTTTAAAGCAAAATTGCCTTGTAAATTGAAAAGAAATGGGTTTTGTTCTGTGGTTCTGCATTTTACGTCTTTAGACATTACAGCTGTCACCGTCAGTCTCCAATGGAGGAGCCTCTGTACCAAATCAGAATTGTTTGCAGCAATTTCTTTTCAAATTTGCATCCAATCAAAACGCCATCACGGGCTTCCCAAAGGTCGTCCGACAGGATTTTCTCTTCTCTGAGTTTTGATTCACACTGGTGTTTCTGAGAACTTTCACCGGTTCTAGTTGTTTAAACTTTTAATTGAATCCGTTTTACTTCTGCCTAAATTAAATTCAGGCAGAGGCAAAGTAAAATCAACCTACTTCTCTCCCTGAGCTGCTTTATTTCGCTGCCGTTTCCACTTGCTCTGTTGTATCTGCTGAGGCACCTGCTCCAAGCGCACACTCACCAAGGCCACACACACGTTCTGCTGTTTGTGAAGAGAAAAAGACGCATGGGTCTGCACCAGGTCTGCTCTATGTAGTTGTACAATGCTGCATAAACTTTCCCTTAAACACACACTGCTGGTAAATGTAAGTAAGACAAGTTGTTCATGTCCTTAGGGATTTTCGTTGAGTTTGAAATCCTCACCTCTTGTTGGCTTGTGAGGACTAATTTAAAAATTAGAGAATAGTTTGTTCCCTCTTTGACTGCAAGTACAATCAGCTCAGTTTCACATTTTTCCTCAGCAAAGTTGTAAATGATTTCTGCTGCATTAAACTTGAACAAGGATTTGTTAATTGAAGTTCATATTTTAGATGTGCAGGTCTGGTTTTGAAGTGATTAGTGCAGCAATCAGATGGACTTAAACTTCCAGTGTTACTCCTCTGTGTGAGGGAGCATGAGTGCAACAATACAACTCCATCTTCCCTCCCCAGACCAAGGTCTGATTTTCTAAAATTTGCAATCAAAGATATAATTTAGCACCACAAATAAGTGAAAAGGTGACGGGCAGTAAAACTCAAAGACTGAAACAAAAAAAAAACCAAAGTACTAATTTTTCTCTAAGGTGAATAAAGGCAAAAGACATTTGCTGAACTTAACTCCCTGAAAGAAACACAAGGCACAAGATTGGACAAAAAATGGCAATATTGTTTAAACTTAATATTTACAAGATAGAGACGGTGTTGGTTAGTAATAGTTGCAAAATATACAATTATGCTACATGCTGACAATTAACCTTACGTTGAAGTTTGTGTGTATATAAAGTCAGCGATGATGTTCGGCTTAGAGACAGTGGCACTGAGGAAAAGACAGGAGGCAGAGCTGGAGGTAGCAGAGCTTAAGATGTTGAGGTTCTCTTTGGGAGAAACTGTGAATATATCGGTAGAAGGATGCTGAGGTTGGAGCTGCCAGGCAGGAGGTCTAGAGGAAGAGCAAAGAGGAGATTTCTGGATGTAGTGAGAGAAGACATGAAGTTAATTGGCTTTGCCTTAGATGTGGTCTGTCAGTTAATACATAAATCCTTTACTACCACTTGTATATGCACGTGGTTATGTTGCCACATCAAGGCTGAAGGTGTTGACATTGTTTTTTGGAACGTACAATCATGCAGAAATATCTGTAAATGCATGCTGATAGTTGTTTTTAACTTTCCAGTTTAATGTAGATTTGATTGTTTTTTAATCTAAAAGCCCAAGTGCTTATTCAGAGCAGGGTCCTACTCTTTGCATGTCGCCAAACAGATCCAAGATCAGACGAATAACGCTGGATGTGAATGTAGAAGCAGTTTGAGAATAGGATTATAAATGCTGGGTTTCTCATCTCTCATGTTGTTAACTAGACCATCAATATCTACACTTGAAGAGATGATCAGCAGGTTTTCCATTGACTACCAACTAATGAGAAAGGAGGAAACACAGGATCATATTAGTAATGTTTAACAGAATGTTCTGCAAACATGGTGCCTGTATATACTACAACTCTTAGTCCTCAGTGTGGAGAATTTATTGCAGGTAAATTTTGTAACGCAATCCATTTCTATATGTGTGATACCACCACTTGCTTGCACCGATACGTAGGCTGTGTATGTTGTTGCATTGCTCAGGGCTCCGTGTTTAAACTCTCATCTTATTCCCACCACCCTGATTTCAGTGGATTGTTCAGAATAACACTTAAGCAGTTTGATGGACCTCCTGGTTCAACACCGTTCAAGTCTTTGTGGGTATCTGGTTTACATCGCAAGGCCTGCTCCTGAGCAGGCCTCAGACTGTGGATGTGTTGCCGGGACAACGAGAATCCGGGATCTCATCAGCAATATTATCCCGCTAACCTTTCAAGCTACGTCCAATGAACATGGCCCAGATGTTAACAGGATGGATTCCTCAGCTTGTTTTTACTTTAACACAGTATTTAGGAATATTCGGGATTAGCATAGCTGACAGCGATACCCCGAGCAGAGACGTGAAGGAGAGGGACTGAAATTGACAGACAGCAGATTAGAGAATAAATAAGGAAAGGAAAAAAAAAAAAATAGCTGGAGCTGTAAACTGGGTGAGAATGACAGTGACAGACAGTGAGAAGATGCTGAAGGTAAGACAGTTGGCATGAAAGCCATATGTTAATCCTGCAATTAATATTGTAATATTTTGTGCAGCCAAAAGCTGATGACTTTGGCACAGAGAATGTATGAAACTGGCAGCAATACAGTGAAGCCCTTGTACATTTTTAGTGTGTTAACCATGGAAACATACCAGCCACCAGTCAAATAGGAACTGCATTTAAACACAATCATAACATTTGCTGGGTGTGTATGTTACGTTAATTTGGATATTACATATAGTCCATTACAGATCAGACAGGAAGTAAAGATGACATAACCAGAATCTAATTGTTGTTACCATTGTTAGGTTTCTGCTCTGGTGAATGCTGGGGGTTTGTGGAATTATGTCCGTGCATCCCGTTCTTCTGAGCCCATTATCTCAGGAGCACCTTGAGGGAAATTCTTCAAATTTGGCACAAATCCTCCATATGGACTTAAGGATGAACTAAACTCAATCAACTTCAGTGGCCACGGGTCACTTTTCCATTATTGTGAACTCAATATCATAGGAAGTGAGTAAATTTCCTTCAAATTCAGCGCAAGCATTAACTGAAGGCTCTGACGGGAAATGCTCAGACTTTGAGAGCAATTACTTAGGATCACCGTGACCTAAAGTGTGTCAGTTTTTGTTGCAACATCAGAGCAACTCTTTGAGGGACATTTTTACAAATACGGCATAAATTCAAGAATAAATGGTGAAAGTCTCGGTGCTCAAATGTCTCTTGGACTAATAGATGAACTGATTAAAAATTAGTCTGAACAGACAAGCAGGTAAACTGCAACTTGACTTCGGTTTGTGGATGCGTAAAACCATACTGAAGTACATGTACTTTAATATCATTACTTCATGTTTATAATTAGTATGTGCTCTGATTTTCCACAGTGACCATGTTAAGATTTTGCAGGAGCTCATCAGCACCTGTCTCAGAAATACCTTCGCCACTGAGTTGACAAGTAAATAAATGCACAGACGATTCGATCATGTTTAAACGGACGCAGTTGGTGGAAGAAGCATCTTAGGGTGAAGGTCAGTGTGGTTGGCTGTGGCTTTTGTTGCACCTCGTAGCAACCGTTCACATTCATTCTTCAAGGTGCATCTTTAACCAATTTTCCAAATTGCTGTCATTTTTAATTTTTTTATTCATGGCACGGAGTTGTTGAAATGACAACACAGTTGCTCACACACACACACACACACACACACAGAGTACATAAAAGCTACGTGTATGCAATCCATGGCTGTTACATAGAACACATGCATAAGCTACATATGCTGACAATATTTGACAACATTTCCCTCACTGGCCGAACATGCTGATTCATGTTCTTCATGACACTGAGCTTATCCATTCATTAGACTTAATCCATATATTTGCATTGCATGACTATGACTCATCCTGTGTGTGGGTGTGTATGTGTGTGTGTGTGGGTGTGTGTGTGTGTGTGTGTGTGTGAGAGAGACACAACTCGACACTATCACTGCTGTACACACAACTCTGCTCCTCATTTTGTGCATCGATTTAACTTTTTTTACTCTGTACAGCGGTGACACGCTCCTGTTACCCATGACAACGCACGGCTCCAACGTGGGATCTAGAGGGAGTTTGTGTGGAGTGTGATGTTGGAGCCTGAGTGCTTTGAGCAGTATCTGCATGTCAATTACAGAAGATTTAGTATCTATTTGCATTTTTACTTTTTTGTTTGTTTGTTTTTTGTTTGTTTTTTAATCGAGAAAATTATCATTTATTAACACACGTTGACAGGTGCGTTTAAAACTCAATGCTAATAAGGTGGTTGCATAGGAAAACAACCGGCGGTGGTATGTGTCAGGGTTATTGCATGTAGGGTTGAAACATGCAATGAAGCATGTTTGAAAAAGGTTTAGGGTTCATACACCATTTTTTAAAGGTGAAATTAAGGCACTTTGAAGGTCAGTTTCCAAGCTTTTCCAGCACCTTACAGCTGTGGAAAATTATATTGGCACAAATTGAGAAATGCTGCAAATGATTATCAGTTTTAAACCCATATTTAAAAAGATGGCATTGTGCTTTAAACCACCAAAATTGATAGGGTACACACTAACTTCACTTGACAAATAATTTTCCATAAATGTGTTAATGAAAAATTTGAAAATAATTTTTCTTGTGGCAATCTAAGCAAAACTTGATTTGACAAACACAACGGCATTAACAACACAACTACTGCCAAGTAAAGTTGCATTATAACCCAATTAACATTTTGACCACCGTTGCAATTTAATGCAGCTCTTCTGTCATGAATCCTGCATTTACAGGGTTATAATTTCTCATATTTGATGTTGACAGTGTCATAAAGGTGATAATTCTACTATGTGTTTATTACTGAGTTCATAGTCAGAGGTGGAGTCAAACTGGAGTACAGTAGATTAAGACATGGTTCTAATGTTTTGGCCATGCTATTTAAAATGAATCAGAAAAACCAAAACTGCTCATTGCAAAACATGTGAAAACCCTTTTTTTTAATTATTATTTTAAAAAATTTATTAATTTATATTTTTTTACTTTGCTGTTACCTATTCAGTTAGCCATAAGTTGGCTGGTTATTCAGTGGGAAAACGTTTGCTAAACTTTTCAGTTGTGGAAAGTTACTAACATTACAGTTACTGTTAAGTCAAGTTGGGTACGTTCACTGCATATTCCATAAATAAGCGTGTTATAATTGACCATGCAATATTAACATTGACACACCAACGTGCACAGTGCTTCTCAATCATTTAGCCTGCGAGTTCGCCAGCTAGCGGTTGGCATTAACACAGTAACATGTACGTGTAATGTTACTCGACAATACACTACAACAAGCCTTTCATGTTTTTTAAATGTGCACACTCTCTGTAGGGGTTTTCTGCAAAAGGCTGCGCGTGGATTTGCTCCACTTTTTATCTACGCTTTGTAGCTTTCGTTTTCAAACCATCAACCTCCCGACATTTTGGCGCAGTCGTGTCCAACTCGGTTACACACAGAGGCGCAAGCGAGACCCTGATATAACAGTTTTCATTTTTGACTATTTATTTATCCGTTTACTAAGCGAGTTAACTACTCAGTCACACTGCTATTTGTTGTATAAGACATTCAAGAATTTTCAAGCAGTTTATCCAAAACTGCATTTCAGACCTTTTACAGGATTTCCAGCACCTGTACGAACCTTGTTAGCATCTCAAGGTAGGGCTCCAAACAGTATGATTTTGTGGGCAGGGAAAGAGTTTCACATTTCTTCCCGCAGAGGGAGCTGAGCTGTAAAAGCTGTTCACTACAACACGTGACGCAGTACTGAATGTATGTGTCGTATCGTGCACTCACTCATGTTGCCCCAAAAAGCATCATTTCATTCCATCACAAAACCTGTTTCTTGATAAGTAAAAGAAGAGAATGATATATATAATAAGATTATAATTATTGGTGCATTAATGTGTAAATATCAGAAATGTTGCAGCTGGTAAAGGTGGATCCACTTCTTTACAGACAGGGCTTTATTTCAATACGTCAACAGTTATTTCATTGCATGTTGGATAAGTAATGTGTATTGTTTTTTTATTATTAATAAAAATCTGCACAGTAACTAGAGCATGTAGTGGGGCCACTGTTATATTTCTTAGGGAATTCTGAAGTAGCAAAAGTAACAAATTGGAGGATCTTGTACTTTGAGTATTTTTCAAAGTGTCCTCCACCATAGATCTACAATGATGTTCAGGTTGACGAAAAGTGTCTTGTTAGGCTTTACTTATTTAATTTTACTTAAGAGATGGATTTGCCTCTAGCAATGATTCAGATCTTGTTTTTCAGCGGCAAAATTAAAACCTTCCTGCAATAAAGCACTAAAACCAATAAATAAACAAACAGTGGAAAAATGCAGTGACAGTCTTAATGGGTTTGAACCGTGTTCATTAAACTAAACAAGAATTGAATCCCAGCATAAACAGTTCCCATCAATTCTTTAAATCTAGAGGTTTGAAATCTCATTAGCCAACTGGTAAACTGGTACCTCTGGAATTGTTGGTGGTCCCAGCAATTTAATAAAGCCAAAGAGATTCAGCTACATTTGACACAGCAGCACATCCCGAGCCTTTTCAGAAAACAGAACACCAACTCTATTCGTTTCTAAAGGTGAATCCTCATGTTAAGTTCAAAGGTCAAAAGACATTGGAAACATACGCTTCCTCAGTCGGAAACCATATTCTGCTAACTTTAGGTTAAATGTTCAAGGCCTTAAATTAAAGCCAATATGCTGATCTTTGAAACCGTAGTCCAAAAACACCCAGAGTGCGTGGTTTAAGAAGGTCGCTGCTAGTGATTTAATAAAATGACACTAATATAAGACAGTGTTGTCTTTTTCTTTTTCTTTATTTTTTGGACATTTTTCCGGATTTAGTGCATCTGTTTCTGTGTGTGCTCTGCTGAAGGTCTTTGTACGTCACTCAAGGAGAAGGAGCTAATAAATTCCTATTCTATTCCCTTTTCTGTGTGTGTGTGTGTGTGTGTGTGTGTGTGTGTGTGTGTGTGTGTGTGTGTGTGTGTGTGTGTTTGCATTGTGCAGACACTTTGGGTTCGGCTCCCCACACACTCTACATCCTACGTCCGGCTTCACTTCACCATTCTCTATCCCGCTTACATTTGAATGGGTGTGTGCACGTGTTTCTGATTACTATAATTTACTCCCCCCCCCCCCCCCCCCCCCTTTCAAAACACGATCAGACTCTACACATCAATGCTGAAAATTTTCTCTGGAACTGCTGCATGCATTTACCTAGACTGTCTACTGTGATGGCTCCTCAGAACTTTTTCTCTGTGTTTCCCGGCAGAATTGGTATGAAACGATTGTGAAATCTTAATAAACGAATGCGTTTGAACCCTGTAGGACCTCGACTTACCGTGACACTTATACTGCTCATCACTTCATCCAGTTTATCCAATATGCAAAATCAAATAAATGTGAACTAATCTAAATGTCAACCAAAGAAAACACTCCCACTTATGCCATTTCTTCTGCGTCTCCTTCCAATCTGCCAGATGTTGATCCATAATTGTGTTCAGCTGCATTTTAGCCACAGACAATGGTATCGTGTATCCTCGCTCATGACTCCTCTGAGATCCCTCCTAGATGTTTTACTCACTCAGAGCAGGAAAAACATTGCAAAATCTCTTTTCAGAGAAACTTGGTGAATTGTCTTTAGATCATCCTGAGTAACAAGGTCGGGGAAGACGTGTTTATTTCCACATTGAAACTTTAGACACTAAGAACAAACAAACCAAATCCAGGATAAGCTGTGAATATCTGCTGAACTAATCAAGTCTATGGTCCCGTACACAAGATGTCGCTGGGAGTAATGTGTTTGACATATATTAGCTCCAGTGATTGTTAGTTTTTGTATTATGTCTACATTTGCCTCCAGGAAACCTCGTGCAAATTTGGTGAAGGTGTCTAGCAACCCGTTAGCCTGTCACTTCATCACGTCACCACATTATAATTTGGCTCTACAGCACACGCCCGGTGTTTCAACTTACTGTAAATTGTTGCCTGACAAGACGCACGAGGCTGGGGACAGGAAAACAAAAGCTAAGAAAGCAAGTGGGAACGGTTGATGGGCAAGGAGGGGAGAGACAATTGTTTCGATTGCAATAAAAGCTTTATGAGAAAGCAAACCTTTTGTCGGGCCTTTATGTAATCCTGTCGTTTCACAGATGAGGAAACTTGTTAAGAATTTTCCCCGTGGATTTAGTTTTAACATGTCTTTAGCATAATTGTACCAGCAGATGCTTTTCTTTTAGTCCAAAGACTAAACTTTAAGGAAACGCGATGAGTTTGACATACAGTTATTGGCACCTGGACAAATTGCATCAAAATTAGCTTTGAAATGCTAATGTTAGGTGTAACAACACATAAAGGGTTTGGAATAAATAATTTATGCTTCTAGCTAGATCAAAATTTTTATTATTATTTTTGTATGAAACTGAATTACTATTTGTATCATAGGGAGAGATAATATTTGCCATGTTATTTGGACAATAAGGAATAGTTTGAATATTTTAGAAGATTAAAAAAAAAATCTATGCCTCAGTGCAATTACATAAACTTTATACTCAGTACATTTGGCTTAGTTGCTTCTGCTTTTGTTCCTAACATTAGGAACTGCTGGTTATTAGATGTCCTTATCTTTATATACCCCACATCTTATAAAATGATAAGGTTTTGCAGTTAGTTGAAGTTACAATTTCTATGCGCTAATCCTCCTAATACTAATAATTTAGCTCGTTTGTTTTGGGGGGGGGTGCTACGGTCTCATGTCACATGTTGGATTCGGCAGTTACTGGCGTTATTCTCACCTGACCGAATCACCTGCCACTCTGGTAAAAATCATTTCAATGAGCTTGTCAATCCACCTTCCAAGCTAAGGAATGGGAAAGGTTCAGTGAATTCAGAGCAGAGTCTGAGTAAAAATGGGTCATGAGCCTCTTTTTATTTTTATTTTTTTATTTTTTGTGGTTTGCCAACATGACACAAGGCTGTTTTGATGAAACTAGTTCCCTAGGTGTCGCACCCAAATGCTTTGCACCAAGCGCAAAGTGAATGTGAAATCCGATGTTCCGATTCAAAGTTAATCAGAAGATGCCCCGTTGACATCAGATGAATCCCAAACATCTCATCATGCATGTGAAAGTTATTTATTTGTTTTTCTATCTTTCATTGCTTTTCATCATGTAGCAGTTCAAATGCATATAGAAATTCTTTCATAGAAAGTTTAAAAAAAATTTTTACTTTGGGGTTTTGCTGGAGACTTATGACTGAGCCCTTCAAATGTTACCTCGACTTTTGTTTTTCTGATTATTGTGCCCCTGACTTTTATAGATCTGTGTGTGCATGAGGCATGACTTGCATTAAAGCTCTGATTGTACAGTTGAGAATCTTTAAAAACAGAGATTTGCATCAAAATGTGTCCCGTCACCCAGCAGCATATATAGAAAACGGTTCCTTTGGGCTGGTTCACCAAATCACCGCAATGTGTGCTGTTCCAAAAATCTAAGTGTGAGTGTGTGTGTAGGTAAAGTTGGTGTCATCTGAGGTTGAACTTCCTTAAACATCCCTCTGGCATAAGAAAAATATCCCTTTAAATTCCTGTAATGTATTTATTGAAAGAAAGCCTGTGTGAAGTCGACTTAAACAGATGTAAAATATCTAAAATGGGTTAAGGGATTTTTCAAAGGGATTTTTTTGGTAAAGAATGTTGGTGTCTACATGTAGAGTACCTGACAGTAGGTTTTGGTAAATATATGCTCACTGGGCAATTCATTAGGTACAGTCCAATGCAATGCAATTCTGCTTTTGAAAAGTTATAATTTCTCAGTTTATATGCGTTGATTATTAAAGTCATAGTGGTCGTTAGTTTCAACCTAAAAAGTGGCCGAGAACTTGTAGTCTTGATGGTGATTGCATTGCATTAGATTGAATAGAAGTACCTAATGACATGGGTTGAACACAGTATCCTTGGATATTAGGGCTGGACCTGAATATTCAGCTGGTCAGATATTCGTTCTTTGGGCAGCTATTCTGTCTTTGATTTTGGTATTTCTCATAAGAAAAGCTCTCAATCAGTCCTCATTGCAAATATTTATGTCAAGTTGTGTTGGAAATTACTCATGTGAAATATATCCTACAAAACAAAATCAATCAGGCAGCAGCACATGAATTTCTGTTCAGCCCACTGAGCAGTAAAGATGCCTCTGGTCTGGTAGAGTTTAATTTACTCTTACAATGCACTGCAGTAGTCGGGGAGAAACAACTGGTTTAAGGTCTTGGAATTCGCTGACAAAGCCAAATGCTGAATTCAGTCTATTTCTGTATTTCTAAGTCTTGCCGACTCTGTAATACTTTGAAAGTAGTTATACTGTGAGCTGAGGGCAGTTCTTTTGCTGCACTGCCAGTCTGCCAGTCTGTGGCTGACCTGCTTTTCTAAAAACTCTCATTTCAGTTCCACTTAAATTCGTGTTGAGAAATTGTGGTTTGTAGATAGATACATAAAGCGAGTGCTGACTGCTTCATGGATCCAGCTGTCCTGTTAAATGCCATGTTCAGGTCCTGTGGGACTTGAAGCTTGTCAATAATACTGTTACAACCTGGGAGTATCCAGAAAAGCTTCACATCAGCCAGTGTCATCAGATGAGTCAGGAGATGATTAGTGGAGTAGAAGATAACAACTAGGAAAACATGCTTCTGGTGCATAAGATTGTTACGGTTTGGTTTTTAAAATGTATTTATTAATTTGCAGATGCAAATTTTCACCCAAAATAATATGTTCTTTTTTCACATCATGTTAAAATGAATTTGTAACCCAGAGAATACTTTCATAATTATTTTGCCGTTTAATGCTGAAAGCGCTCAGATTAAAGCATCCACCTCGGTGCTTTTCTTTCAAAAGCATGTGACTCAAGACACTCAGAGCCTTAATGATCTTCTTGGGGTGACTTTTAATTTCGTGCCAGCAATCAGTTTTGTCAGGTGTCATAAATTTCAAAGAGCGAAAACGCCGCTTGCAGGATCAAACCGTCATGGGTCAGTGATTTTTAAAAAAAAAAAAAAAAAGCATGTCCTAAACCCCCAGGTGAGTTTTCATTATAGCTACCTGGTGTTCGAGTGTGTGTGTGTGCTGAGCGACTGCAAAATGCTGCTGGAGTGTGTGTAATAAAGGCTATATACTTTCATTTTGAAGTGTCCGGGTGTGTGTGTGCACGTGACCTCCCCTCCAGAGGAGATGATGAGCTTATTATTGGGAAGCATGGAACAGAGATTAAAGGGAAGAGATGAGAACAAACAGGAAGGATGGAGGGGTGAAACCAAAGGAGAGGGAGGAAGGTGAACAGAGGAAGGTGAACATATAGTAAAGGGGTAAAGTTGAGAGACCAAATGGTTTGGATGAGATGGAGGCAAGAGGATGAGAGGAGAGGATGGTTTATGTTATAGGGTCAAGAAGACAGGTGGAGTGAGAGGAATACATGGAAGCACAGGGAAGAAAAATATATGGTATAGCTAAGGCAGTGTAGGGCTAAACCAAAAGAAAGATTGAGAAAATGTGATACAAAAGGAGATAATGGGTAAAAAATGGAAAAGAGGAGAAAGAAGGGAGACACAGATTGATTGTAGAAGATAGTGTGTGAGTTAAGTGACAGACTGAAAGTCTGAGCGGAAGAGATAATGAAGCGTACCACTGCAGAGACAAACACAAAATATCCCAAGCATCACGTCGATTTTAAAAAAAAAATGTTGCTTTTTCCTCTGGAAGCACTGGCTGTGAGTTGTGAAGGTTGGATCATTGGGGGGGTGGGTGACAAGATGAGGTGATATGGGTGGGCTGCGGGTGCATAGAGAGAGAGAGAAAGAGAGAAAGGGGAGGGAGAAGTAAACGGGCTGCCTCTCCCTTTTCTCCCCCTCCCATCTTTTCCCTCAGTGTATCACTTCTCCCGTTGCTTTGTTCATCGGATTTTCTGTGAGCTGAAGAAGAGGGAGGAAGAGTAGGGGGGGAAAAAGAAGAGAGCAACAAGACACAATACGACAAAGAGAATGGCTGAGTTGTTTTTGGGACCAACCCTGAGCGCTTAAGTGCTGCACTGGAAAGGGAAAGGAAAATTAGAGGTGAGGAAGAAGAGACCAAACTGAGGAGAGGAAGAGGATAGAAGGGGGAGGAGGAAGAGGAGGTATTTTTGGGAAGCCACTGTGCTGGAAAGGCGAGAAGAGACGGAGACGAAGAACAGTAGAGGGCAAAAGTGGCAAAAGTTATCAGGATTCCCCAGAAGACAAAACAGAGGTTAAAAAAATAAAAAATAAAAAAAGGAAAGTAGGAGCGAGACAAAAAAGAACAAAGTGGGAAACGAGGCAGGAAACTGGGAAAGACAAAAACGAGAAGAAGAAGAAACGGGTTCAGAGATCACATCTCCAGCTGACAGGTGGACCTCAGTCACCCAGCATGGACAAAGTGGAGCGAGTGATGAAGATGGTGAAGAGGATGTCGCCGAGGAAGAAGAGGAGAGAAGGAGGGGGTGGAAGAGGAGGAGGAGGAGGAGAACTGGAGAGTCCAGACACCCTGTGTGACGAACTCTGTCGCTTCAGCCTCTGCATGAGCGGTGAGAGTGTGTGTGAGTGTGTGTGTGTGTTTCAGACATTTCTTCTGGACACAACACATGTGTTTACTAAATGTTTACTAAACGATAAAGCTCTTGGGGCTTTATCATTATTTGCACACATACGGCAATATGAAGATTTTTAACTGATTTTCTTTAAAATCAAGTATGAATCCAGTGCAATTCAGTGTTTTCAAACAAGTGGCCTCATAAAAATTTGTAACATTCATTCATTGATCAAATGACACAAAATGAGCCACATTGTGCATTTTGAGCTGACAACAAATGAAACGGGTTAAAACTACTGGCAATAACCTTACAAAACTAGAAATAGCATGGTATTGTTGTCGGGGGGGGGGGGGGGGGGGGGGGGGGTATAAAATGCAGGACTCACTGCTGGTTTGTTCTAACCAGGTTCACTAATTTAACCTTATCAAAACAAAAGCTAATTTTGGTTTATTATAGTTACTATGTGTAGTTTAGTGGCTTTTGTAGTTGTCAGGCTTTTTGCTTTAAAAATGATTGTTTTTGTTCAAAAAATGTCCTATATTATTTGTCAGCCTAAACCTTCATCTTCGCTGATGATGAACTTGTTTCTTTTGGTTTTAGTTTGAGTGCTACATGGAATTAAGTGGCATTAAACTTCCCTCTGATTTCCCTATATTAGAAATGGCTCTCTGCCTCTAGATGACATCACTTGGAGAAACCTGTCGGCCCGATTATGCCACCTCGCTGCTTATACGGATTTTGTAATCACGGTAAACATACATTTCCAGAGCTCCTCTAGATGACATCATCCATGACCCCATGTTGTGGTGTGTCTGCCTCCATAATGGTGCAATGTGGAGAAACATTCAAAAGAAGCACATCGACGCGTAACAGTGACGCGTCCCACAGTATATTCATCAGTTCATTTTGGACACCTCACTGTCCCCTGACCTGTCCTGCAGCAGTGGTCCACTGATCGCCCGTTTCTCTCGCCCGAGTCCTCTTGAGCTTCTCTCTGTACCTTTCAGCAACGGATCTAATGACTCAAATATTTCAGCCGCTCTAATTCTAAGCAGTGTGAAAACCCTGGTGAGAAAATTACTAGTGAAGCCCCTATGACCCACTTCCACTGGCTGGCAGCAAGTTCACCTCCGCGATTGACCCAGAAGGTTCTGGCACTTCACATGCTTCTCCTCATGTGCTCACACCATCCGATTTTTCCGCGGCACGGTTGGTTCAATCATGAGTAATTGTTTTGTGGCCTCTGATAGAATAATACTGTGTGCTGGGAACCTGTGTTTGCTGCCCATCAATCAGTTTGTTTTTGCACTTGGCCTGGAATATAATTGCTATTACAGGGGTGTCTCACATTAAAGTCTTAAGGGACTGGAGAATTCTGGCACTGTTGACATGTCCGAGACCTTTTTATTTCTTTTTTTAAATTATTATTCTGCAGGGACAGAAAAGTTTGGCTCTCAGTTTTCCTGTGACACTGTTGTCTGTTTGCCAGTGTTTGCTGGATTCCTGTTCACTTGACTTAATTAGTTAGTGCTAGCGTTTAATTAGCTCTGAGCTGGTTAGTGTTGATGATATAGTTCGTTGGGCACCTCATGTTCTTCAAAGCCTTTGGAAAGTGTTTCACAGAGTTCAGACTGTTTGAGGTTTATTTTTTAACTGCTGAACACAAACAGCTCAGTGCGAAGCGAGTGAGTGTGGTGGGAAATGCATAGAGAAGCGCTAAATGTAAATGTGTGAATGGGGGAAGTGTGGCCATATTTCTCTCCCCCCCTCACATGCATCCTTTCATCAAACAATCTTTCTAATCACTCAGCAGCAACTGCAGCAGCCAGACTTCAAACAACATCAAGCTACCATCAGAGAACCAAACATTACACTGCAGGTGGGAAAAGGTCACTTTGAAAACAAGAGGAAACACCAGCATATCTTGGCAAACATCCCTTTACGTGCCTCTGTTTCTGCCCCATGGATACAGTTCTTTTTCTTCTCTAATGCCATGTGTCATTTGCCGGATGCTGTCATCCTTTACAGACTGGAGATCATACTGTAAACATTTGCCTGGCATGAATGCAGACAAAGGGTCCGATCGTTGGATTCCTTCGCTTAATGGACCTCTGACATGTTAGAGGGTAACAAGACTCTGAAAAGGAATATGTGCTTTCACAGTCATTCAACTCTTTCGTCATTGTACCTTCATTTAATGGCTATTGATTTTAGTTGCAGCCAGAAACGTCGCCCTTCTAATCCACTGCATTGTTACTAACTGTATCACAATTTCACTGCAATCAGTCTCAGATCCTGTAGAGGCAGACTCGACTAAGATTTGTCAGCCCTTACTTGGTCTGAAAAATGCTCTTGAGTTACAGAGTCCTTGCTGTAGGTGAGCGGTTCCTGGATGGAGTAGTGAGTGCAAACTGCAATAAGTTTTGCTTTCACTGGACAATTGTTGCGTCCCGCGTTTCCACTCTGACAAATGTGACGTGTGAACTTGTAATGCCGGAATATTGCCACGAGGCACTGGCCAATCTGTACTGTAAATCTGTAATATCTGTCAGCCTCCCTAAGTCTTCCTTGTTAACTGCAGCTCTTATGGCATTTTTCCTCTTCGGTTAAGTGCAATAACTGACAGATGGTGATGGGCACAAACCTACAAGAGGAGAAAAGCATGGAGCACAGTCTGTTGTCTCTGAACAATAGATGTGTGTGTGTGTGTGTGTTTCCATGTCATGTTGAATGTGTGTTAGGTGGGCGATGGCAAAGATGGGAAATTACTGGGTGCTGGAAAATGAATCTTGCCTCTAGTTGAGGCTGAGACATCATATGTGTCTCAAAACTTTCCAGAATGTCACTGCGCAAAAGTGACTGACAGTTAATCTACCAACCATTAACCAGTGCAACATTTAAATAAGCAGAGTGGAGGTGCCCTGCAGCAAAAATTCAAGTTTACCTCAGGCAGATGTCTTGAAAGGTAGAATGCAGACTACATGCAATCGGAGGAGAATAGCAGCCCACATGCTGACACGTGCATGAAAAGCCAATTGCTCGAGCATGATGTTAAGTAGCTGCAAACATTTTAGTCAGTTCGCTTTTGACATTGTAATTCTGAGGTAAACCTCCTCTGTACGTGGATAATAAGAATCTGGATATTCATAGCATTGGTATGAAATGGGTGTCTCCAAAAAAATTTCTCCACTAAAAGTATATATTTATATTTATTTATATTTTGAAGTACAAAACCAATCATGGCTGAAGTACAGTAATTGGTCAGAGATCACTAATCGTAGAGGTGGAGCAGATTTTTGCCGCTATGTGCGGGTGGTTTTATGGTGGTTTAATTGAATTTGCGATTGAAATCAGTTAATTCGAATTGGTTCCAACAACACAGCTAAATATCGATGCAATTTTATTATTATTATTATTATTATTATTAATTTAAAACAATTTCAGGAACCTAAATATGCCCCAAAGATGTTGAGCCTCTGCATTATTGCCAAATAATGTCAATAATGACTTTTGAGTTTGAACAGGTGTTGGCATTTTTCTTTTCTTCCTTTTTATTTTCCCTACAACATTTCTAAAGGCTAAACATGACATTAATATCTCCTACAAACAGCAGGTTCCAACTTACAATGACGAAGAGAAATTATTAACTACAACTTTGATCTATTTTGGCTTTTGCTGGTGTGTTGTCCTGCCACAATGACAGACATTTTGTAGTCAACTTTAATTCTAATAATTGTATCGTTTGTTAAAAATAATGGCCCTGGCAGGTGAGTATAACAAGGAATTTGCTGTTGGTTCTACTCTGCATAAAAAAAAAAAATGGTTCCCTGGTTTGTTTACAACAAGTGAAGTGGCCGACAGGCCTGTTAACTGGAAGCATAATGGATTAAAGGGGGGAAAAAGTTTATGAGCCCTTTTCAACAAGCTGATTAAGGGCGAAGAGGCTGAACAGCATCCACAACTAGCTCAATGGCTACATGAGCATCAAAAGCGTAACAGAGAGGGGAGGTAATGGAATATGCCACTTAAAAAACGGATCACAACAAACAAGCAAGACGCCAAACAGGTCGGGTAATGAAAGAGGATGTTAGAACCCTGCTCCATGCTGAACCTCAGCCTGAGGTATATAATATGAACATCACTGCCTACTGCCAAGTACTGTGTACAACACATCCATGTCAGGTTTCCTTTTAGCTGACTGAATATCTGATCTGAGGAAAGTATTACTGTTTTTAAACATTATACATCCATACAAATTCATAGATGATCAGCAAGATGTAACACGATCCACCTCTCGGCAGCTCACTGCAGGTTTCCCTCCGGAGAATTTAACCCTCTGGAGTCTGTGGTACATATCTGGTCGTTTTCGAACACTTTTAATTTTACCATTTAGTTTTCACCTTTTCTTTTTTTTTTTTTTTTTTTTTTCAGCACAACCTCACCTGTGTGT